>NC_085867.1:22100561-22233061 GCF_034702125.1 Engraulis encrasicolus | reverse complement strand
CCTCACTGATGGTCTTCATGTGGAAACTTTTAACAAATCACCACCTGACTCTGAGATCAGGCCACGTGTGAAAGCAGCTTGCTGCATAGGAGTCATCTTCAACCTTGTAGCCAGTGACACAAGATTTGGCCGGCTGAGGATGTCTGGTGGAATCAAGACTGTGGTGCCAGACCTGCTTTGTGTCCTGTAGACACCAGAGTAAAGTCCTTTCAGAAATTACTTGTGAGAGTTGCAAGTAAGAATTCAAAGTCCCTCCATGGCTGAAGATCAGCTCAACAGTTATTCACCATGCCTAACAAACTCAGAGTCAAACACTCTGATTTTCATGAGGCCTTTATTTATTACAACATCATTCTATCCAAAACTGAAGATTTTTTTCCTTTTGCTTAGCCTGTGTGTCAGTGTGTGAATTTCCCAGTTTCTCGGAAGTACTTATATCTATTATTTTGGGGGGTACTGATGATTATAGTTAATTAGGAATCTGTTATTTTACATATGTCAAAGTGGTTTTATTTCATTTAAATATTTAGGTTAAAATATTTCAACAAAATCACAAAAACAGTCCAAGTTATTAGGTGGGAGGGTTTCGTTGAATTGGCAAAGACTGACGCAGTTAATCCACAATTCCTTCATATCAGCTCATATTCCGTTGGACCTGTAAACCACCATGGATTGCAAAAATATTTTGCATGTGTTATTTGTACATGCAGTGGAACACTTTTATCACCCAGACAGATCAATAGGCTGAAAAAAGCGTTTTTTGATGCACCCTAACCAACATGACAACATCTCCAACGCAGCCATGTCCTCACTATGGAGAATGACAATGCATGGAGTATGGAGTAGTATGACTCATTCAGAACAGGGGGAGAGAGACGAGAGAGAGAGACAGAGAGAGAGAGAGAGAGAGAGAGAGAGACCGAAAGGGAGATAGCTTGAGGAGTCTTAGGAAGTCTTGGGGAAGTTGGAAGAGGAAAACTCAGAGGACTTAATTAGGAGAAGTGATGTACTCTAGACATACTCTATCTCAGAGAGCATTTCTGCAATAATACACTCAAAGTCAGCAGAGAAGATAAAAATAAAGATTAGGGATAGGTTAGAAATTCAACAAGTTCAATGAAATGTTCAACAGCCGGATTTCGTTTTTTTAAATCAAATCTTTGGCATCTCTCCTGCATCTGTAATCTCTTGCATTTGGTTTATGTAATATGGTAAGATTAAACAACAGAGACCACCACACACCTTGCTTGCCACTCTCCACCACCAAATCCCTCCATACATCCCAAATTTATGCTAATAGACAGCCTGGTTGGACTGAGACCTCCTTAACTCACACACCCGTCTAGGCATTGGTCTCACTTTGGTCAGGGCAGGCTACAATCGTGTTAGCCTTGGCAGTAAGAACAACTATTCTGGTATGGAGCGGACAACAACAGATGTGCCAAATGAATAATTTCCCACCTGGCAGAGTTTGAGGTGAGCTTTGTAGAATCTTCTGAAGCCAAACAAATGATGAGAAAAAATACACACAGAATAACACAGAGAAGAAGAAGACATACACACAGACAGAGGGTAGGGGAATCATGGCTCTCATGGTTCCATAGCTGTCAAGTGTGGTAATGGATACTCGATTTGGGGGATTTGGGGTAATTTGGCTCATTATGCCATTCCACCACCCTGCTGAAGGATCAAGGAAAAGGCAAAAACAAAATAAATAAAAACACCACCCACACCTGCAATTTTACTCTTACATGTGTTCACAACATTTATTCACATCTGTCACACTCTACAGATATATTCTATACATGCACACAGAAAGTATAAATATCCAAAAAGAGAGGAGACAAATGGGCCCAAAACCAATCATATAAAACTCGGTGGGAATCTCTGGGTTCTGTCCTAAAACCCTCACTGTTAACTATCCACTCATAACATATACAATTAGCCTAAATATGCATACGCACACGGCCACTGACAGCTTTGGCTGGGCCCGGAGTAAAGACATCTGAAAGGGCCCCAAACCGAATCAATACAATATAATGAGGACCCAATTATGGGCCCTCTCTCTCCCTGGACCCGAGGCAGGTGACCCCTTTGTCCCCCCCTGTCGGCTTCCCTGCATACGCATACAAACACACACAAACAAGCATTTTTATTCAACCTGGGCACATACAGTACAATGAGGGTACGTGACTGACAAGAGTTGCTGTCACCACAGGGACTTGTTTAAAGCCCAAGGGGAAACAGAGAGCTTTGCACAGCATCACTGACGTCGGAGAATTGGGTTAGTGTAGCACTGATTCTTGAAAGTTTGGCAAAAACATGTCCCTGCAGTAAAATATTAATTCTGTTGGAAATCAACTACATTTTCACAAACAAAATGAACCCAGGTAATGGCCAAGGGGTCTGTCACACGAATACACAGTTGTTTGAAATATTTAAGTGTAATTTTATTACTTTTCATGGCTATAAACCTGTCCACACCCTGTAAAAACGCCTGTCCCAAGGACTGGCATCATCATTTCAATTGACTTAAAATACAAAAATCACTAACAGAATTGAACAATATCACCATGATGTGGAAGACCATATTAAAGTGGTTCTACAGATGTGCACATAGTGGATGTAAAACAATATTTACTATTATTTACTGATTGCTCAAAATGTGTCCAGCATATTGGTCACCACCGTCAGATATTTTCTAAAAGACAATAAAATCAGGTATGCACAAGGTAATTTTCATTACTGAGGACCCCTTTTCAAACCTTTAGCTCTACTGCCTACTTCACCATCACTGAAGCTCCTGTAAGTTTATTATTTTGTCCTCAATTTGTTAATTGGTTTGGACACTGGTACTGTCCCAACCATAAACTGTCAACACCGTCGGGGGTTTTAATAGTATTGTATTACATTAATGTTAATACATATAATTTTTTTCAGAAAAGGTATGAAGCACCCAAGAAACAGAGCGAAAATGAAATGGCTAATGTGAACAAACAATACATAATATTTAAAAGAGTGCTTTTTTGTCTCACACCGTTCTGCTCATCATGTTGTTCCATATTTTACTAAATTGTGCTGGTTAATGAAACATTACTAGGCATGTTAGTAATAATTGTGATCCAAAATGATACTCTAGCCACCACTGAGGTGCATTTGGAGGTTTTTTTGTCAGAAAACCTGACGGTGGTGACATCTGATGGAGTTCACCAAAAAACACATGTTTTAAGTGTTTTTGACATGTTTTAAGAATATGCGTACAATAAGTATCTACAGTTATGTTGAATTGTTAAAGTAATTCACTTTAATACAGTAAACATGTGTTTTTTACTTCTAATTCTGTCTGCCGCTGTTGACAAAACAAGAAAGAGCCCATTTTATGAAAAATGTTAAACATGGGGAGCTTGGCCAATGCATTCACTGCACAGCCAAGACCTACATGTATGATAATACACCTCTATATTTTGGATTTGAACAACTTAAAAGCTGTTTTTACCACATTTTCAACAACCAGTGGCTTACTTCCTAGATAATATAACTAATGAAGTAAAAACACATGCTCATACTGTGCACACACAAAAATAAAGTGTTTATGCAAGATGCCATTGACTTGAGAGGGCTATTTATTTTGCTAAATGCAGGTACTAATTAGGCCACTTTCACCACTCTCAGATTACTGTCACCACCGTCAGTTCTTAAGTCACCACCGTAAGAAGGAGTTTTGGACATTTTAAAGGAATGTGCTTACAACATTTTCCTTAGGAGTTGTTGAAATATCAAAGTAATAGCCAATTTAAGCCTACACGAATATTTGTGAAATTACAAAAAATTGTTTGTTCTATTTAGGCGTTAAGTAAGCATCGTATGACGGTACATATTTTAAAATTAGAACACATGAAACAGTATTAAAATAGAACAAAAGTGAATTTTCAACATTTAAAGGCATATGTGTGAACCAAAAAATACACATAATCACTTAAAAACTCCAGATACATATGCAACCAAATCAATACAATTTTAATAACTTTTAATTGTGTCTGACGGTGTTGACAAAAAACAAGGTATGATCGGAGAAAAGCCTGATTTCTGAAAAAAAATACATAATGGGGAGATTGGCCTTGTGCATTTCTGAAAAGCCAAGACCTTAGTCTATGAGGATATACCATATAATTTTGTAATTCACTTTGTTTTTTTCTGTCAACATTACAACCTGTTTTAGCCACTTTCTCAAGAATCAGTGGTATACGTGCCATAATGTCTGTCTTACAACACACACACACACACACACACACACACACACACACACACACACACACACACACACACACACACACACACACACACACAAGGCTTGGGTTAATGTGCTGATGTGGTTTCTGCCAGCGCTGCGTGGCTGGAAAGAGGCAGAGTCAGCCGCCACCCACCCCAGCAAAGCAGCCATGCAGCAGCAGCAGCCACATCAAATAAAGATCTGACAAAGGTCCTGCCTTTTAAAAAGCGGCGGCAGAACCAGAACCAGGATTTGTATTTTCTTGTTAACGAGATGCTTTAACCTCCCTCCTCCTCCTCCTTCTCCGTTTGATTCAGAGGCCAGAAGCCACAGACCTCACAGCAAAATGAATGGGGGAAAAAACAGATATAGTATTTCCAGTCACAATGTTTCTCCCTCCATAATTCAGAGTCCAGATTTATATTCCAGGATGTGGTACTGTATGAAATAGTAGAGCCGCGGGAGATGCTGGGAGATACTGTAGAGGGAATTAATGATAGAGGGGAGGAAAAGGTCATGGTGTGTTGGTGCTACTGGACAGTGAACAAGCAAAGAGTTCAAGCGGGTCACTTCCTGTGTTGTGTACAGTAGTTGACCAATGAAACTATCACCGTCTCTGGAGCACTTCCCGACTGTGACTGCATAAAGCATCAACAGCAAGTGAGAGCCCAAGTAAAAAAAAAGTGTACTTAATATATACTTAATAAGTACGTTTTATTGTATTTAAAGTGTACTTCAAAAGTGTGTATTTAAAGAATGTTATTTTGGGACAACTTATAGTATACTTAAATGTACTTGAAATATAATTAAGTAGAGCTTAAACACATTTTAAGTTGACTTTTTTGTACTAAAATTAAACTTTGTATAAGTGTACTTAATATACTAAAAATATATTTAACTTTAAACACATTTTAAAGTGACTTGGTTAGTATACTTATAATGTACTTAATGTGTACTTTAGCATGCGGATAAGTGCATTTTAAGTACATTAGAAATCTATTTTAACGTCACGAGAAAGTACTTTATAGTATACTGCAGAAGTACATACTTAAGTTGTGTTATTTTGGGACAACTTATAGTATACTTAAATACACTTGAAATATAATTAAGTAGAGCTTAATCACATTTTAAGTTGACTTTTTTGTACTAAAATTAAACTTTGTACAAGTGTACTTAATATACTAAAATATATTTAACTTTTAGTACATTATAAGTATACTAACCAAGTCACATTAAAATGTGTTTAATGTGAACTTTAGCATGCGGATAAGTGCATTTTAAGTACATTAGAAATCTATTTCAATGTCATGAGAAAGTACTTTATAGTATACTGCAGAAGTACATACTTAAGTTGTGTTATTTTGGGACAACTTATAGTATGCTTAAATACACTTGAAATATAATTAAGTAGAGCTTAATCACATTTTAAGTTGACTTTTTTGTACTAAAATCAAACTTTGTACAAGTGTACTTAATATACTAAAATCATACTTAACTTAAGTACATTTCAAACATACTTACTAATTCACTTTAAAATATGTTTATTTTGTACTTTAGCATGCAGTTTAGTGTATTTTAAGTATACTACAAATCTATTTCAAGGTCTTTAAGTACATTTTAAGTGTATTGACTCTAAATGTATTTTAAGTATACTACAAGTAGATTTTACTTTAAGCACATTTCAAATATATTTATTTTAAGTACACTTTAAATATATTTCAAAAGTATATAAAAACATAAATGTAATCTCTAACTACTCATTTCCATTGTCCATTGTCTTGTTCACATCCATCAACCATTCACATGAACCTTCCTTTCACCTTCACTTCAGACAACATCCACTGCCTCAACCAGGATTTGAACCCACAATTCACTGAACCACAGACCTGCACTCTAACCACTAGACCACAACTACCTGTTCTTCAACAGGCACAATTACGTTCTTGAAGTAATAGTCTTGAGTAGTACACTTTAAGTATACTTTTATATATTTAATAATAATACTTAGAAATCATTGGTGGTGGTATGCTTTTATCAAGTTAAATAAACTTTTACATGTTTAATTTGTGCACCAAAAAGTACACTTAAAGTACACTTAATACACTAATAACACAACTTAAGTACAGACTTCAGTATTGTGCTTAAAAGTGTAATAGGTAAGGCCTTACATGCCTTTTTAAGATCTGTTTGTGCTCTTCAATATGGTGTTTTTACCATGAAAATACATTAACAAAATGGAAGGTGGAAGGTTATTTAATGTTACAAAGCATAATGAATAAATAAGCCTAGGTTAAAATACACTAAAATGATGGTTAAAAAAAGTACCCAGGTGAAACAAAATGTACTTAATATAATTAATATGTATTTTTGTATTTAAAATATACTTCAAAAGTGTGTATTTAAAGAATGTTATTTTGGGACAACTTATAGTATACTTAAATACACTTGAAGTATGATTAAGTAGAGCTTTAACACATTTTAAGCTGACGTTTTGGTACTAAAATCAATCTTTGCAGAAGTGTACTTACAAACCCCAACTCCGATGAAGTTGGGACGTTTGGTAAACAGTGAATAAAATCAAAATGCTATCATTTTCAAAACATTCAATCTATTCATTAGATGGAGAATAGTGAAAAGACAACATATTAAGTGTTAAAACCGAGAAAAAATATTGTTTTGGGGGACATATGTACTCATTTCTAATTTGATAAATCCAACACGTCTCAAAAGAGTTGGGACGGGGATCAGTGAAATTTAGTAAACATCCAAATAAGATAAAACAACAAAGAAGAACATTTCAAAATGAATTGTACTGACGGACAATATAGGTGTCCAGGTATAAGATCATCACAGAGAGGCTGAGTCACTCAGAATTAAAGATGCAAAGGGAATAATTACCATAGTTATTACATACATTTTTGAATTCCCTTTGATTTACCACGATTGAGTGTAAATAAGACATATTTTTGTTAATAAAATCATTGTATAGGTTCATGACATCATGAAATATATATTGGCTGTAGTCTCACTCTAATTCCTGGAGTGCTAGAGCTATTGAAAATTGACCATATTAAGAATGCTTAATGCATGAAAATGACACAGGGGTTTAACATTCTCCTAAGCACCTGAGCTCACTTGAAATAGACCCAGAAGACATGGGAAACTGTCCTTTGCTTACAGAAGTCAGCAGAAGTTGTAGAAGTCCATTCTTTTTGACAATAATAGAGCATTGCACATCCTGTGCTACAGTGAAAATGGACCATCCAACTTGTGTTAGTGCTAGCTTCAAAAGTCAGCCTCCATGATGGCATGCGGATGCAGTAGTGCATTGGTTAAGATGTTCTCACTCATCTGTAGAGTTAAATACAGTGCTGAATGGTATAAATGGGTTTTAAACAGCATGAAAAGCCACTCATGCATTATATTTTGAAGGGAGATCTTCGATTACTGCCACATAGTAAGGTCAAATTGCATTCTCTACTATGTTTTAACAGTTTGGCTCCATCATAAGATAAAATGGTGGGCTTTTGGTCAAGACCTGTCACACTGTAAGCACTACAGAAAGGAAAACATTGCAAAACATGACAAGGAATACACCCACCATTTAAGATGGTGAAATCATGTCCAAGATAGGAATTAACACTGTTTTTTATATAAAATCATCTCATCGGTTAATGTATTTAACTGTTAAGTGTTGTCTTTTGTTTTGTTTTTAGTCTTCCTCGACATTTGCTGCCATTTATTGTCCCCGTCCCAACTCTTTTGAGACGTGTTGGATTTCTCACATTAGAAATGAGTACATATGTCCCCCAAAACAATATTTTTTCTCGGTTTTAACACTTAATATGTTGCCTTTTCACTATTCTCCATCTAATGAATAGATTGAGTGTTTTGAAAATGATAGCATTTTGATTTTATTCACTGTTTACCAAACGTCCCAACTTCATCGGAGTTGGGGTTAGTAATATGCTAAAATCATACTTAACTGTAAGTATATTTTAAATATACTTACTAATTCACTTTAAAAGATGTTTAATGTGTACTTTAACATGTGGTTAAGTGTAACTATTTGAAGTATGCTACAAATCTAATTCAAGGTCATAAGAAAGCACTTTATAGCATGCTGCAGAAGTACATACTTAAGTTGTGTTATTTTGGGACAACTTATAGTATACTTAAATACACTTGAAATATAATTAAGTAGAGCTTTAACACATTTTAAGTTGACTTTTTGGTACTAAAATCAAACTTTGTACAAGTGTACTTAATATACTAAAATCATACTTAACTTAAAGTACGTTTCAAATATTCTTTCTAATACCAAACTTTAGCACATTACTTTTAAAATACAAATACACTTAAACTACACTTAAATTACAATACACTAATAGTATATTTTTTAATACCACACTTAAGCACATTACTTTAGAAATACAAATAAACTTAAAATACACTTAAAATGCAATACACTAATAGTATATTTTCTAATACCACACTTTAGCACATTACTTTCAAAATACAAATACACTTAAAATACACTTAAATACAATACACTAATAGTGTATTTTATAATACTATACTTTAACACATTACTTTTAAAATACAAATGTACTTAAAATAGACTTAAAATTGAATATACTAATAGTATATTTAACAGTACCACACTTAAGCACATTACTTTAAAAATACAAATGTACTTACAATACATTTAAATACAATACACTAATAGTGTATTTTATAATACTACACTTAAGTACATAACTTTTAAAATACAAAGATATTTAAAATACACTTAAAATATAATACACTAATAGTATACTTTATAATGCTACACTTTAGCACATTACTTTTAAAATACAAATGTACTTAAAATACATTTAAATAGAATATACTAATAGTATATATCATAATACTACACTGAAGTACATGACTTTTAAAATACAAAGATACTTAAAATACACTTAAAATATAATACACTAACAGTATACTGTATAATGCTACACTTTAGCACATTACTTTTAAAATACAAATGTACTTACAATACATTTAAATACAATACACTAATAGTGTATTTTATAATACTACACTTAAGTACATAACTTTTAAAATACAAAGATATTTAAAATACACTTAACATATAATACACTAATAGTACACTGTATAATGCTACACTTTAGCACATTACTTTTAAAATACAAATGTACTTAAAATAGACTTAAAATACAATATACTAATAGTATATTTGACAATACTACACTTAAGCACATTACTTTTAAAATACAAATGTACTTACAATACATTTAAATACAATACACTAATAGTGTATTTTATAATACTACACTTAAGTATATAACTTTTAAAATACAAAGATACTTAAAATACACTTAAAGTGTAATACACTAATAGTATACTTTATAATGCTACACTTTAGCACATTACTTTTAAAATACAAATATACTTGAAATACACTTAAAATATAATACACTAATAGTATATTTGACAATACTACACTTAGCACATTACTTTTAAAATACAAATATACTTAAAATACATTTAAAATACAATACACTAACAGTATATTTTATAAAACTATATTTAAGTACATAACTTTAATAATACAAATTATTTTAAAATATATTTAAAATACACTAAACTATAAGTATATTTTTAAATACCATACTTAAGTACTATACTTGATAAATAGAGTGTACTTAAAATATACTTTCAGAAAATTAAATATATTTAAAGTACACTTAAGTACACATTTTTTTGACCTGGGAGGCAAGAGGTCAGATCAGGTGAGTGACCCATGAAGGACTGTGGAGCTGTTGCATGGAGGACACGGCCCTTCAAACAAAAACAGACAAATCACCAAAGAAGAAGGGGGAAGGAGGAATAAAGCAGAGGAGTGGATGAAGAGAAATAGGGTGTGGGAGAAAGTATAGATTGGAAGATTGGCGTGATGGGGAGAGGAGGTGTGCAAAGAAGAAGTGAGGAGATGAATTGGGTCAGTGGACAGTTGAGTTGAAGAAGGAAGGAGTTGAAGAGAAAAAGGTGGGGGGCAGATCTGGATGGGAGGAGTAGGGGGAGGGCTGAAAGGAGGAGCAGGGAGGAGTATAGGGGAAGGGCTGAAAGGAGGGAGGAGTAGAGGGAAGGACTGAAAGGAGGAGTAGAGGGGAGTAGGGGAGGTTGAAAAGAGGAGTAGCGTGTAGGGCTGGGTCTGACGGAAGAGGAGTAGAGGGTAGAGTTGGGTCTGACAGAGGAGGCTAATGAAATTGAGTATGCTGGGCAGCCATTTGGAGAGGGATCAATAGCCCCATACGACTTCGTTGCTGTCGACCAACATTGATGAAGCATGTGAGCGAGAACTTTTTGTCACGATGTGGGTGTTAAAGACCTCATGACACGTGGAGACGACCCTTTTTAGTTTAACTATTATTTTCTAGTTGAGATGCATCCATATGACAAATATTTCTGGTTCTCCTGTTATTTCCTAAATTTGAACACACGCCACTAAATTCCACATGCCAGTGCCACTCCCAGCTCCAACATAAAATGACGCGTGCTCAGGAACGCCACCTCTCTCTTTACACCTGACTGCACCTGCTGTCAACCATCCTGACAGGAATCGATAGAATGTAAGTTCGTTCTCGAATATTATTTTTAACAACATGCCCGAGCGGTGCATTGCAGGATACTGCTCAAACACCAGAGAGAACATTTTCATCCTGCATCGCTTTCCAAAAGACCCTGAATTGAACTGCTGTGGACACAGCAAGTTCGCAGGACGAGAACTGGTCCCAAAGGAACACAGTGGAAGCCAAGCTCAACCTCTGTACTGTGTTCTGCACATTTTCTGGATGAATGCTACGACTCGACCCCGGCTCTGAAGGAGCAACTTGGAATTGATGTTCGTCTGAAGAGGGTTTTGCGGCCCAAATCAGTGCCGAGCATATTCCCTCTGGAGACAAGCTCGAGGGGGGCGAGCGGCACCGACGTCAGCTGCAGGGGGTCTCGTGCTCTGGAGAAAAGGCAGCGGCTGGAGGTAGGCAGCCTGATCTCCAAAAATCCTGTGTTCCTGGACACAGATGTAAAGGACACGGAATTGTTTTCCGTGATGAGCACACGGAAGTGCTTTCTATAGGCTATTGCCACAGCACTGTGTTAACTCTATCATTAGAAAATACATACCAAATGCTAATCCTGAACAAAATAATGCTATAGCAATGTAAGTTGTGCCCTGACCAAAACATTCCCTAACCTTAACCTGTCAAATATTTTTGAGAAATACCTTTTCCAGATGGTTGCTAGGCTATCACATTCAAATAATGAATGAAAGAAAACTGGCTGTGTCCAGACCAAAACAATCCCTAACCCTAACCTGTCAGTAAAAAATGTTTTTTTTTTTAGAACAAATATTTGAAATTAGAAAAATCCTGAGAAAACACAGTACTGTGGAAACATAGAGCTGTGGGAGTATAGAGAGAGCACTTCCGTTTGTCCATCACGGAAAACAATTCCGTGTCCAGGAGCACAGAATTTTGGCAAAATCCGTGCTCCTGGACACGGATTTTGTGTCCTTAACATCCGTGTCCAGGAGCACGGATTTTTTGGAGATCATGTTGAGGTAGGCTACGTCGCATCTTATTTTGGATTGCATTCTAATAATGAACTCGAGGGAAAGGAAGTGCAAAGAGATGCATTTTATCGCAAATGGTGAACGGTAGGCCTAGTTGAAGTTGGTGCCAGTTCTGAACACTTCAACAAAGATTGCTACTAAAGTGCTTCAGTCGTGCATCTAAATTAATCTCAGAGTGTTTGCAAAAAGTCTAGTCGCCTTCCTACATTTCAGTTCGCCGCCGTAGGCCTACAGTTGGTACAGTACAAATATTTGTCTACTGGTAAATAGTCTACTGTACCAGCTGAAAAGACAACCAATGCAACTCTGTGCGACTGTCCCCCCCATCAGCGTTGTGTCCGTGACTAATGGAGCATGAACCTACTCTACGTGTTGACAAATAGCCTACTCTTGTCAGAAACCCAAACGAACATGCAGTAGCCTATGTCATGTAATGTCATGTAAATTTGCAACTTCTTTGTGTGTTCAAGAACAATCTGCAGTCATGTTTGTTTTGGGTTTTCAGTAGCGCTTTTTTCTCTCCTACTCACGCGACATCATTATAATGTTTCAGATACTCCAGGAATGCCAGTCTGAGTATGTTGCTGCAGAGGAAAGAGATGGCACCACTGCTGACGGGGTCCCATCAATTGATGTAAGTTTTGGTAAACTGTGCAGGGTTCCCACTCTTTTTCAAAAATCATTTTCCAGGATATTTCCAGGACATTTCCAGGACTATTTTTGGATAATTCAGGACGGATATTTCATCCGTCGGACCCACAATTTGGACATACACAGCGACACACAATGCATTTTAGAGACAATGTGACTTTAAGGTTGAAAAATGAGTTGTAATGAATGAGTAGGCCTACAGTGTGTTAGGGAAGAGGGTACGTCCAAAGACGTCATAAGAGCATAGTATGGCATGGCCGCAAGGGGAGTCACTTTCTTCTTCTGCAGTTAGTACTAAGGAGACTAGTGATAGGAGGGATTACATTAAACACTGACAACTGGATCTCCTCTCTTGACCAATTTTGCGGAGTTACAGAGTTCAGATTTTATCCATTATGGCGTTGCACCCATTGACCATGAGCAATGTACGTTATTTGCTTAGTACTGGCGGCAAGGTAAAATGCAAAGCCACTACCGCCAGGGCTGGAGTGTGGAACAGGTCATAGGACATAGTGAATTTGTGTCAGCTGTAATTAAGGCTGAATGACAGCTGTAATTTAACCACAAACTGAACATTGACGACAGGACATCCTATTTTGACCGGGCCGGAACTAGCAGCAGCTCCTCGCACCCACAATGCAATTCAAATTGCGGAGTTTCCAGTGTCACAATTTTTATCGATCATGGCCTTGCATCCACTGCGCATGGTGTCCCCGGGCTACGCCCCCGTACTACACCGTGGCCAATGCAATTTCCTGCGAATAAGCGTTCTTATCCATTCTATGTTCTTTGTCCAAAGGTATTGACCTGGGTTGCGGTTGAAGATCACCAGCTGTCCCGCTAGTAGGAATCTGCTGGAGCTTGGCGACCACACCCCTATGTCAAATTTCGCAAGCCCAGCACGTGCAGCCTCTGTTCAATTGAAATGCTTTCTGATCCACAAAACGTTTATTCGGAATTAAATGAAAGTGCAATGTAAACTCACATTAATGTCACATTATCTCAGAAATGAATACCTTAATAGTCTCTCTCTTATCGCAAAAATGAGTGTACTTGGATTTAAATGCATTCTCCACAAGACTTGACTTTGACTTTTTTGCTCATCAACCTGTCTTTCTGAAAGCCAGTTTTGTTGCCAGTTTCTTTTTCTCTAGAATATTCTTGCATGCAAACAATTGATGCGACTACTGTGATTTGTCACACCAAAGATCAAACTAGCTTTCAAAGTGGCTAGTGAGACCTAAAGCTCTGATCTCCAAAAAAGATAGCAGTACAATTTTTTGCATGGAAGTGCTAGCACTGCCTATTTGTAGGCCTATTATGACCGTAAGCAGGTTTTCGAGAGATATATAACGTCATGATATCAGCTAGCGACTTTTCAGCAAGCCAACTAGCGACTTCTAGCGACTTTTGGCAACACTGAGTCAAAGAATATGACTGTATAAGTGCAATCAAAGATGGCCACCTGACCAAACTGTGTGTGTGTGTGTGGACAATAATGTATTCAATAGGTGGATATAAATTGAATCGTCATTGTCTAGACTCTGAGAAGAGTAAAAATTATACCACAAACAAAATCGGGAAAAAGTTGAAGGAAAAAAATCCAGGACAAGTATTTTTTTCCAGGACATTTGGTGAATTTCCAGGACTTTCAAGGACTTGAAAACACATCTCTAAATTTCCAGGTTTTCCAGGACGTGTGGGAACACTGACTGTGTAGATCAACTTAAGCCGGGCATACACTGTGCGATATTTTCACTCGTGGGTCTTAAGCTTCTGCTCACACTGCACAACGGAATTTCACAGTTTAAAAGTTCACAACTCACGACGCACGTCCTCACACTACACGAGCCGACAGTCGGGTGCGAGCGAAATGCTTCCACCGTACGACGCGACAGGCATGTTTCCCCGGTCTGCAGAGGAGGGAACATGCGCACCTGAGGTGGAGATGAGGTCGCGCTCAACAGCGAATCGCACGGCCCTATTCATTTGTGCATGTGAAGTGTCAATTTGGGTCGTAGCACTGCTTTAACTGTGCGATTTACGCACGAGCCACGACCAGAATTTCAAACCGTTTTGATTTTCTTGCGACCCTGCGATTGCACGATCGTGAGGCGAAATCGCTTGTCGTTACCCCATGTACACTGCACGATGCGAGACTCACGATTGACCTGCGATTGAGCAAGAAATCGGCCCGACTCTCAAAAAGTCGTGCGAGTGCCAAATCGGGGCAAAAGTCGCACAGTGTAAGCCCAGCTTAAGTTAGGCTACTAATACAGATCACATTTGACTAACTACACACCACACTGGCCACTAGGCCTATGTCAAGCCCCTCTCTCAGACATTACACTGGTTGGGTTTAGCACACTGTACACTGGTCTACTTTTTGCTCTGATAGGTTCTTTGTGTTGGGAAAGATTATTTATTAATTAGTTAATTATTTGTTAATTTTTAATTAATTTATTGATTAATTATTGTTTTATTTTTCATTTTACACACACACACACACACACACACACACACACACTTTATATGTGCACATATTGATGTATTTTCTTATTTATTCAGGTGAATTCAACAAAAGATCAGCACCGTGACTTTTGCATACAAGCATGTCTGAGGCCACCAACAAGGATGGTGGCTATGCAGTTCAAAGGAAGTAGACGGACTAAAGGTTACATTTTAGCCAAACACGTCTGGGGAAGCGGGTCTTTCCAGCAATACATCTTGTGTACATCACTAATGACAATTTTTTTTTTTTTAAAGTCAAGCACGAATTTTCACATCTACACAAGAATGTTGGAAAAAGTATCTGAGGTAGCCTACAGTAATTCACAATCTACAAATTAACTGCTGCAGGCAACCTTCACTTTCAAAAAGTTTTGTGTAGTGAATGAAGATTTCCTACAGGCTCACACTGATTTCGATATACTTATCATTGTTTTTCTTCCCCCAGGTGTGCAGGCTACAACAACAATGGTCACTGTTGGGACTGAGACTGAGGATGACAACACAGACCTGCAAGAAGATGAGTTGTGCGATTCAGATGACATGTCTACAGATGATTGGGATTCAGATGACATGTCCAGAACAGATGATTCGGACTACAAGCTGCCATCTTCCGATGATTCAGAGGAGAATCGCTGTCGCTGAGCACAATACTCCACCAGTGCCTCCACCTGAGTCGCCTGCAGGTCGAGTCTTTCTTGTATTCTGGGAATGCATGGTGACTCTGTTTTCAACATGGTGCAGCTGTGGACATTGTGGGAGTAGATCACTATCCTGGCACTGTAAAGAACTTGGAACATTGTTGTAGGTCACCATACGATGCAGCGAATGCAGTAACCAAGGACAGTGGAAAAGTCAACCTTTCTTTGGCAGAACAGCAGCTGGGAATGTGTTGTTGTCCGCTGCCATTTTCTTTAGTGGGGCCAGTGTCGCCAAGGTGCTACGTGTGTTATCACGAATGGGCGTTGCTGTAATGTCGGAAAGATCCTTCTTCAGACACCAAGACCAGGTGCTTTTCAAAGCTGTGAAGCGACATTGGGGCGAGCAGCAGTTTAGCATGCTATGTCTTCTACAGGCAGAAGGGGAACCCATCGTGTGTGGGGGTGATGGACGTGCCGACACCCCAGGGCATTGCGCAAAGTACGGCACCTACTCGATGATGGAGCTCCGGAAAACGGCTGTGATAGACGTACAACTTGTACAGGTACATTTCAGATGTATTATGCTCCAATATCGCTTTTGCCTGGTATAGAAAACGTCTTCTTTCGTTGGAGGGACTATACTAGTCAATGTTATGCTCATGAAAATCTCCTGCTTTTTATGTGTTAGAGCAATAAGGTTGGAGGTAGTGTTGCTGTCGTCAACGACAACGAGGACGACATATCTCAGTCAACGAACATTTTGCAAGCCAATTGTCATGACGAAGACGTTGACTGCTTGACGTTTTTGAAACCAGAGCTGACTTAAATGCATGGCCACATGAGGAAATCTTAGAGGAAACGCAACGCAAATACTTGCTGCATGACGATGACTATGACTAAACATATTGTGGAAATAAAAAATCACGACGTCAAAAAAAAACAAAAAGAGAAACGAAACATTTTCATGCACCATTGCGCGCCCCACTTCTGAGACTACCGCTGCTTGGATAGACGTTTTCTTTCCGACAAGGCTAAGTAGGCACAAATACAACAGAGCCCAGACATATTAACATGCCATTATGTTAAATGCTCATTAATGATACGAAAGTATTGTTTGTGTGAGAAGTCAGAACAGAACAGCAGAAAATAATGCATTACGCACGCAGTGAACAAGTGCGAGAAGTATTTTTTCCCGATGCTCCATCTGACCTGTCAATTAGTCCCATCCGTCAATCTTCCATCGCCAATGAATTATTTGACGTTGATGCAGCAACATTGGAAACCCAACCCCACAGAAAGAGCGACTTCTAGGCTATAAGAATAATGAAATAATTGACAACATTCCCATGCAGATGGCGCGAAGTGGCTTATCTTTGAAAACGTAGCCTATAGGCTAGTGAAACATGAACCTTTTTGCCGTAATGTGTTGTGCGTTATGCGGCTGACACGGGGCAATAATCATTTGAATCTGGATTAACCTCCAAAGAAGTGCATATCGTCGGATTATTGAACGTTTGGAAGACAGGATCTTCTAAGAAACGTGCGGGTCTCTCTTCCTCTCTCTCTCTCTCTCTCTCTGTACTCCGAGACAGCAACAAGTCCACGTTAACATGAAACTGGTCCGTCATTCTGTCGAATTTCAGTTTAAGTGCATTTAAACAAAGGTTAGTATTTCTATTAATTTTTGCAGCCATGGGAAATGTCACAGGCGCCGGCAGCTCTGCGCTTATCGTTAATACATTGGAAGGGGCACGTCTTTCAAGCTCAAAGTGAACCATTTTATTGAACAAACATAAAATATGTCCATCAATATCATTTTTGATAAAGAACAAGATTGCCTGCCTGCATTCTCCTTCGCCACAATATGATGGATTCAAGTTGATGTATAAACTAAGGCCAGACTGCTATTAAGACATTTCATGGTCAAAAAAAAAATCCCATGGCTATAAAAAAAAATCCAACGCCTCGCGGGCTGCATTGTTTCCGCGATGTAGGGCCTATTGACGAATTAAACCTAGGCCTACTATTACGCATAGCCTACTATCATTATTATTATTATTATTATTATTATTATTATTATTATGCTGATTAGACTAATAATAATGATGCCAATTCGAATCGTGCATAACTGAGTAGGAAGGTGTCCATATTCAGCAGAGCGCACTAGCCTACATTGTTGACGCAATGCACCTGCTGACGAATTTCATAACACTTCTCCTCTACTCTTACTCCTCCTTCTCATTATTAATGATTCATACATACTTGAACAAAGTTCATTTAACTTCTGTTAGTTGTGTTGATATAAGCTTTGTCTGTACACACAACATTCACATTAATTTGATTCCTGACCTGCAATTGGTGTAAGGAAACCTGCCCCCCTTCCCTCCCCTCTCCTCCCCTCCATAACTGAGGTAGCCTACCCTGTTCATGGTTCTGTCCCACCTCTTATCCCTCACCGTGACTGAAGCACTCTTAGCATGGAACCACTCTGCCACTGCTCTCTTTAGCTACTTTTCAGAGCTGTCTCTCACCAGCATGAGATCTTGATAATTTTATTGGAGACTTGTGCCACAATCATAATAAGTATTGGTCGGACTTGATATCACTTTGTCATCATTAACATCGGGACATGTCGGGAGGCTGTAAAACCAATCGTCTGACATGCAGATGGTTCTTCCTTTAGAACCTCTCACCTGCATGACATGTGCAATGCAGCAAGCTAGTTGATAAGTCATGCTACAAGCTAGCTCACAAAGCAATGCATGATGTGCCTAGCAAGTTAACAAAAGCCATGAGATAAAATTGCCACATGCTGGCTCGGATAGAATACCCACAAAGCAGTCAAGCAAGCGCTTTGCTGAGCCATGCCAGTAGGCAGTCAGGTAAGCAACTCAGGCACTATGGCAGTCCACCTTTATATACAGGTGAAAGCGTGTCATGTGACCAGAGTGGTGAGGAATTTGCAGGTGCAAGCAGTAATTGATTCATGACCTACCAGCCCTTAGTAATCAGGTGCCAGGCACTGATTGAGAGATTGGTTGGGATGAGGCTGCTTGATGCCGGAATTTTTTTTTACAAGTTCTCAAAAGGTTTCAATGTATCATTTTTGTTATGACACGTTTGTTGTGTTGTGTGACAAACTTTAAGATCAACCCAACAAAGTGAAGTTAAATGAATGGATGGTTGAGATTTTTTTCCTTGATGCTAAATGTGCTTGATTTAATCTGGTGGAAATATTTTCCACAATTTTCCAATAAATCATTTTTGGTTATATCCTCGTTATGGGTACTGCCAACAACGATGCTGTTGTACTGTTTAAGTGGCAAAAAGCTGTCATTAAATAAAAATGTGGCCTTCTAACTCACCAGAAATAAAACCCCATTCATTTTCAATGGGGTGTCATTTCTGGTGATTTAGAATTAAACCGGTGAGTTAGCGACAAAACGTGGCATGGAAATCTACAGGGTATATTGAAGAGTGAAGTGTGGGACACCAGGTCAGCTATACAAAAACAGTTGACGGCAAAGCATCAAGGATATCTGGCCTTCCATTACTCCCATGCACTGTTTCTGCCATTGACTTCAATGTTAAACGCATCATGGCCGTTATTATTAATAATATTAAGACAGAGAGAGTCCTAACCAACTATTGAACATTGCATGTAGTGTAGAAAGCAGTGTTGCCAAAAGAAAATCAGCCAAAGTCGCTATGGGCTTGCTGAAAAGTCGCTAGATGACGTCATGACGTTACGTATGACGTCACAATGTCACGCACGGCGCGCTGATCTACAGAAAACGTGCCCACATGCCTTCGTCCACAGTACAAATGGGCGGTGCTAGCTACTTTTTGGAGATCAGAGCTTATCTGCAGCCCCGCTTAACCGTGGGAAATGCTAATCATGTGGAAAAACGATTCATTTGTCACTGAAAATGCACGTTTTAAAAAGTCGCCACATGCACCAAAAAGTCGCTAAAGGCGCTAGATGAGTTTTTTGTCGCCATGTGCCCGAGATTCACTGCGGTCGGTGCGGCCAGCCTGTGCTCATTTAAATTTGTCATATGCTTGTAGGGTAGACCGAGTAAAGTTAAGTACAGGGTAGCCTACAGTTTAGGTAAATCAAATATACCTGTGTAACAACAAGACTCTGATCTAATTCCAAAGTGTAGGCATAACATAAATGACAGTCCTAAAATATTTGGTGACCATATCGAAGATTGTGTAATCTCGGTTTATGTTGACATTCGGTCCCTGCCATATCTTTGTCCCATATCGCTTGCCGTAGTCTCATACAAGCAGATGTACGTGCATGAGAATTTCCTGGGCGTTTCACAAAAGCTGCCACACCGTAGTGCATCATGTGTCACGTCTGTCTCTATCCGCCACTGAAAATGCAATGTGTGCTGTCGTGGGGAGGGAGACTGATTTGCCTCTCACAAGTGAAATTGGGAGGAAAAGTGGAAAACAGCGATCCTAGTGGTTACTAAGCCTTTGACTTCTAATATAAGTCGAATGTTAAGAAAATTCGAGACATTCGAACGAATATTAATTGGCCATTAATATTCGAATCCGATATGGGTATTGCTTTTTTGGGTATTTCATTGTTATTGATTAAAATTATTTCCTTGTAAACATCGCAATTCACAGTCTCAATTTATTTTTTCCATGGCTGGTTAATCACTACAGCTGTGTTGAGGAGAGTTGCGTGCGTGGCTCATCTCTCTGTGTTCCGTAGCAGGACACTTGCGGCAGGCAGTCTTCCCCAGAGTCCGCATTAACAAGCAGATGAGTGCAGCAGAGTTCCATTCAAGTGAATGGCTACAGTTAATAAACAAAGCATCATCACATTACTTTCTGGAGTTGTTGACGAGTTTCTGGAATTATGTGATTCAACCCACAAGTACCTGTGATTACGCCAAGAGTAAGATAATAACTTCTTGTTTTTTGGATTTTGACCAAATTAGCTTCGTTGGTCTGGGTGTCAGATCAGGCAGACTCCAGGTGATGATTTTGTTAGCATGCTTTTAGCATGTTTTTAGCGCACTGCTAGTTTGTGTAATGTTCGTTTTTAGACGAGGTAGTCATCTTACCTGGACCTACAAGCACAATACCTAAATGTCTGTGATAGAAAATAAATACATATTTGTTGATATTGGTGCTGTGTGCTCAATTCTCATGATTCCCATATGATCCAATTCAAATTTTAACTTGGGCTACAAGTTTGACATGGCTGCTAGCTTTGCCATGTTTTAATCTGCATTCACACCTCTAAGTACCGTCTTCTTATAAGTGCTGAACGATTGCTAAACAATAATGGCTGGTTGAATGCATGTTGTTAATGGGCCATTAGGCTACATCTCTGGTTGGAATAGCCTTTTACTAGTCACTGACTGGGGGAAAGAACAACTTCAGCTTGACATCAGGTCTAACTGGGGCAATTTTAATGGTAAAAAATATGGATAAATATTCGAATATATTCGAATATCGTTTTTAATTTAGAAACGAACTTCGACTATGATTTTTGGGCATAAGTCAAAGCCCTAGCGGTTACGTTCCAAACACCAGGGCGACCCTATTGAAACTCCCATAGACGAGTTTTAAAAAAAATCCCACAAAGATATGACTAGGAACTATAACACCAGACACATTTTTCAGCGTACACAATAGGATGAACTACTACCTGTGAAAATCTTAAGTCATTTTTTGCCCTTTTAAGAAAAATAGAAATTGTGCCAATCTGGTCGGAAACGGACTACAGCTCCCAGCATGCTGTGCTTCGCGCCTCGTTGTCAACTCAGAGAAACAAATGAACGCGAATGAACGCAAGTTCTTCGCATATCTTCACATTCTTGTAATCGTGTGAGTTCCACATTGTCTTCTTATTAAACATATATACACCCGATCATTTTGGTTTGGTTTTAACTTCTCTAGTAGATATGATGGCTTCTGTGGTGACGAGTAACCACCTCTCTGGCTCATGTTTGGCTATGCTAATTTGACTATGCTAATTACATGGAGTAAACACGTCACACATGCCAGTCAGTGTAGTTCTGTATTAGCTTTTTAAAGAATATTAAAATCAGTTCAGATCAGTGAAAAACCGAACATTTTACCACCTGATTCGATAAAACGGGCCAACATGCCTATAATATGACTGCCACTACTTCTACTTCGTCGTCAGGGCCGAGATGTAATTTTTCAAAGAAAAAACCCATTCATTTATTGCAGGGGCTTGGAACGTTGCCAGCAGGGGGCGATGAGATTACTTTCCCTCCCAAAAGTCGCTAGATTCGGCCAGATTGAGCCTGCTAAATCGCTAGATGTGGCCAAAAGTCGCTAAATCTAGCGACAAAGTCGCTAAATTGGCAACACTGGTAGAAAGTACCAAAGTTCAACTGATTTGATGTGCACTGATGGGTCATTCCAGCTGGAATCAGCAAATTTCTGAAAAATCTCCCACTCGACCCCCTCGGATTTGCCTGAAAAAAATGTATGTGATGGCTTAAACATCCAATAGATCATATCCACAATATCAGAACTCAGCTCTGGATACTTTTGGCACAAAAAATCTGTAAATAAGTACACCCTCTACGCTTGTTTTAGCGACATTGCATGAGTGACCATGTTCAGACTCAATTATCTCCAGAACTATTTGTGTCAGATTCATTATATTTTCAGGGCTAAGAGTCCCAGACCTGAATATCATATATTACAATTTGCAGCACTGTAACTCAAATCACACCGTAATACTGTGCCTCTACTTTTTGTAGATATCATATGTTCTAGGGTTTCCAAATGTCTGTAAAAACCTCAAAGTTCTACATGTAAGGTTCATCCTTGGTAAATGGTCTGATATGTACCATGACTTTCACATCATAGTATATCTAACAAAAGGCTCCAATGGTTGTTGAGATACAGAGGTCCAAAGATGGGAAAAAAATAATTTGCACCAATGTTTGGAGCAATATTTCCAATCTATGACACTAGTTAGGAACTTTCTGTTTTGTGTTTCTGAAAGAGGATGTTTTTTTTAACAACATATAAAAAAAATGGGATGGTGTTTTGCCTCATTCTTTTTATAACGGACTTCAAAATCTCAATTGGCTACAATTACTTGAAGCTATGAGGACCATGTCACCAACCGACTTGTCGCAACTCTCAAATCCATGGCTCTGATGTCACCTTAATAGTGAAAACAAGATGGCTACCCTGTGAATGACAAAGCAAATTCTAGGGAAACCATAACACTTGTAAATGAATTGATTGATGCCACACAGCAAGAATAGCACATTGCACATGGCTTTGATAGACATTAATTATTTTAATTGTAAAATCATAATAATAATCATCATCATCATCATTTTAGTAGTAGTAGTAGTAGTAGTGGTAGTGGTAGTAGTAGTCTTGGAATAAAGTGATGAAATAGGAGAGGATTAAAGAATTGTAGCACTCTTGTTTGCAACAAGGACTCCCATCCTAACTAGTCTTTCAATCAGCACCTGTAACTTTATATTTGCTATGAAGCTTGTGTCTTACTCGTTAAGTTATCAGCTGTATTGCAAAATAACTTAATACATACTGGCTAGAGATTCCCTCAGACTATTTTGACAGCATGGTCCTGGAGGTTTAGTTAGAGGAGTTTGCTTGCATGCAGTATTCAATATCAGGTGAATATTGAAGGCACAGAAGTTCATATTGGCACCAGGCAACCATGTGGTTCTTGACACATTGTTGCGATCTAATTCAGCTGCTTGCATCATTATAATATTATACCACTGCAATGCTGACAAGTGGATTGCAGGTTAGCAGCAGTGATTACATAAATCATGGTTTGAATACTTGTAGACAATGTTCATTACTTGTAAAGTTCATCATCACATTGATCCAGGTGAGATAATGGAAGCCGAAAGGAAGCTTTGCAGCATGCAAAAGCGTTCAGATATGGTGGTGGATTGGGGGCGGGGCACAGTTCTACAGTCAGGGTAACTGTCGTGGTGACTGTTGGTGGGGGTGGGACTGTTTTATGGTCGCATAGGAAAGTAAAAGTTGATTAGAGATGACACATAGGAGGAGACAGTTTGTAAAGAGGTATCCTGATTGTAGAACTTCCCGCCCCCCATCATCCTCCCCTGACCGAAGTGCCCTGAGCATGGTGGTGGTATCCTTACTGAAATCAATACCTATGTTGTCATTGTCTTCCAAGGTACCAATTTCATTGTACCTGTACAATGACAATACAGTTTCATTCAAAGTTTTATTCAGGTGTTCCTCATTGAATTGCCAATGACGGATGGTTTCACACAACAGTATGAATGCAGATACCTAATGCACCATCAATGACAATGGCAAGCTACCTTATTGAATCAACTCATAAGATGCAGCTAGTGATTGAAAGTTAAGTGTTTATAAAATAATTTGTCACAGGCCAGAGCATTGAAAGTTCCTGACTTGTTTAATACATTTCATTTTTTTTTTTTTCAAATATTAAATCACCATCAAGGAAGTCAAGGTTGCATCAAGGAAATCATATCAACACCTTGTTTTATTTCCAGAGGTTGTTTTTTTTATGACTTCTCTCAAAATGGTACTTCTCTCAACCATCTTGAATTTATTGCTAACGTAGCGCCAGTGAGAACATGTTGCATAGTCACTTGATCATCTGGCCGATAGTACACTTAAAAAGATGAGGCCAGAATCCCTGAAAAAAATCAGAAATACTGAGCTGAACAAACAGCTTTGCCTGGGCCCGGGAGAAAGTCGTCTGAAGAGACCCCTTCCCAATACATGCAATGTAATGAGTACCCAATCTTGATTCCCCCATGTCCTTGGCCCAGAACAATTCACCACTTCCGCTTCCCTCTGCACTATTTGATCACAGGCTTATGTCACACCGCAATGCGCTTTACGATCATTAAAAGGAATGAGGCAAAACACCATTCTATTTTTTTGCTATGTTGTTAATAAAAATATCCTCTTACAGACACAACAAAAAACAAATGCACAGCTGGTGTCATACTTTGGTTGCCTGGCTCTTGCCCGACCTACAGCTTCATGAGCTCCACTACTAGGTCTGGGAGCATGAAGTAGGATTCCATTTCTCCACTAAAAAAAATAATTCAATGCTTCAATGCTTCAATATCAACAAATTCCTTCAAAAATGTTTTCTGTTGATCTCTAAAGCGTCAATATAGTCTATAATATGTCCTGTGACTCCTCAATGCGAGCAGCCATTGATATTGATGCAATAAATGCTCGGCATTATTTTTTGCGTCCAGAAATTGAATTCTGCCACATGCTCCCAGACCGATGTGTGTGTTTGGAGTGCCACCAGGGGGCTCCAGAGCACACACACAGAGGTCTGGCAAGAACCAGGCTAATACTTTGGAGGTATTGCTCTAAAAAATGGTGGGGTTTTTTTTTTCATGACGCCACGTTGGATGGTATTTGAGGGATGCATGCCACACTGCATTGAGATTTGAAAAGGCATTATACAAATAAAGGGGCAAAACACCATCCCAATTTTTAGATATGTTGTTAATAAGAATATCCTCTTCGAGAAACAACAAACAGCAAGTTCACAACCGCTGTCATATATTGGAAATATTGCTCCAAACAATGGTGTTTTGTTTCCTTCCCTTGATGCTGACTTCCTGGAACTATTTTGGAACTATGCCATTGGCTCCATGAGCCGCCATCTTTGTGTGAAAATGGAACACAAAAATCAAGGGGATTGGCCACCTTCTTAGGATGGAATTGAGGGTTAAGTCAGATATACTGAAATACTGAGCTGAACAAGTATAAAATCACCTATTTGGTATCAGAGATTTTAGGTTTTAGTGTACACTGACTTGGCTATTCATTTTAGGTGTAGTAAACCCAATTTTTTTCTAAGGTAACAGGGCTCCTAAGGTACACCTGCATGTCACACAGGAATGAGTTTTTAAAATTCATTATAAAAATAATGGGGCAAAACACAATCCCAAATTTTAGATATGTTATGAATAATAATATTATCTTTCAGACACACCAAACAGCAAGTTCACAACTGGTGTCATAGATTGGGAATATTGCTCCAAATAATGGTATAAATTAGTTTTTGCCCATTTTTGGACCTCTGCATCTCAACAACCATTGGACCCTTATATCAAATATGATGTGATGTGAAAGTCATGGCACATATCTGACCATGTACCAAGGATGACCTTGAATGTTGAAATTTGAGGTTTTTATGGACATCTGAAAACCCTTGCAATTTTAATTTCAAAGAAAAGTAGAGGGCCAGTATTAAGGTGTAATTTGACATACAGTGCTGCAAATTGTAATGTATGCTCATCAGGTCTATGACTCTTAGCCCTGAAAAAATGATGGACCTACCACAAATAGTTTTGGAGATAATTAAGTCTGAATATGGTCACTCAGGCAGTGACGCCAAATCAGGGGAAGGGGGTGTCCTTATTTACAGATTTTTTGTGGAAAAAGTATGCACAGCTGAAATCTGCAATGGTGGATATGTTCTATTGGATGTTGAGGCCATCACATATATTTTTTTCAAGCAAATCCGAGGGGGTCGAGTGGGGACCATTTGCTGATTCCAGCTGGAATGACCCTGATGTGAAACAAATTTTGATGAAGAAATTTGTGATTTTATTACAATATTCTAATGATGCGAATTCCCCAATTCATGGTTTTTTTGAGCTGGAAGACCAAAATGTGTAAACATAAACAATTTAATGATTGGAATAGTTAAAAAACTGGGCCATGAATCTATAATCCATGACAGTTTAACATTATTGATGGAATTATGGAAATAAATCAACTTTTTCATGCTATTCTAATAAAGTGGCCTGGAGCTGTATATGCAGTCCATACAGGGTGGCCATCGGTCCGTTTTTACGACCTGTTCACGACGTCCGTGTGTCCCTCTCTTTGTCTTTCCTTTCCTCCTAGCCTTTTGCTTATGGCCTCGAGATGCGAGGCAACGTCATTGACGCAAACTAGACCTTGACAGTCGGTCGCGTTGCCGATATCTGCGGCCGCCATGTTACTCCAGATATAACCCCAGACTTCGCCCAGCGAATTAACTATAGTGCTGTCGCCTTATGTCGGGGAAATCTCCGTGCAATAGCCCTTTATGAAGTTCATTAACTGACTGTATGAAAGTTAAATAAGGTAACTATATTATTGTCTACTGTCTGTTTCCTATTTTTTCCTGCACTGGTGGCAACGCATAGTGCAACTAAGTTTGTCCGCTAAATGCCTTTACAACGATACGAAACTTTACAAACAGGACAAAGAAACGTCTTTCTGCACGGGCGCTGTCTGTATTTTGAGCTCGTGTTGTTTGTTATCCAGCTTCTGCATGAAAAAAAAAGGTTCTGACCAACTTTGAGTAAAGTAAATCAAATTAATTGTTGGCTATTAGGCCTATGAATGCATGACTACCCAAAATACATAAACAAAAACAAAAAAATGAAATAGCCTTCACAGACAAAAACGGAAGGATTTGTCTATCGTAGGCTAACCTGCCGTCTCTGATACAATATTAAGTTAGTGGTACTGATGACTCCTTTATCGGAGTGAGGTAATAGCGTTCTTCAGTAACGCGGAAGCATGTAGTAGATTGTAGTCTTTCATGTTAGCATTTAAGGACTTCCTGGTTCGTATCGGCTTCCGGCCTCCATTGGGAATGAATAGGGGTAAATTTCAAATAAGCTCCGAGTGCAAGCACGCGCTTAGCGAACCCCCGCAAACTGTCGAGGGTGTTAAAAATAGGCTGTAGGTATGACATGGTTGATCATTTTGTGTCAAACTTCGACATAAATACGATGTTGCGTCCATATGCTAAACCCGGAAGCTTTTGGCGACTACAGAAGCGGCGCCTGTATCTAACGGCATGTACGTGCGGAGGGTTGTACCCATGGCAACCAAAGGAAAGTATGTAGTTCGGAAGTTTTAATGATCAGAAAGGGGTTAGCAATATTGAATTATAATCGTCATGATTTAACATGTGAATACACCAACATGATGATACGATCCGTTCCACTAATGAGAAAGGGATGCGGGGACACGCTAATGTTCGTTGTTGCCGTGCAACTTATATTTTTGCCAAACCTGAATCTCTATGGCGTTTTGCAATGTAAAAAATCGCCATCGAACCGGAAGTCCAAACGCCGCATACAAGTTGACGTCAACGCTGAAGAGCTCTATGAAATGCGAAAATCCTTCCCCAAAAAAATATTGTTTTACAAGTAAAACTGTTGTTGGCAGCTGAGTTAGTCTGAGGTAAGATGGCAGCGCTGTTCTCTGATTTCTGCCTACAGTTTAGAATGCCAACTTCGCCGTTTTCTCCACGGAGGCGGGGATTCGGCAAGTCGAAGCAATGGGTGCGCGCGAGGACGCTAGGTTAGAAGTCCGGACAGCTGGTCACCCTAAATACATATACTCACATCTATTCATGTACACTCCAATATACACTCTACATACCTTTACGTTCCTCTCCTATCCATTTTTGTAGTTTGTTCTACCCTCCATTCTAATTCATGTGAAGCTACAGGTAACATGTATTGACATTCATTGTAATTTATTTACAAACACTTAGAACGAAAAAAGAATAATAACAAGAGAACAGCAAAGCCTAGTCCTATATGTGCAACATCACGGGCTGTTGTTGTCCTGGAACCCCCTGTAATCTGTAGAGGGAAAAGTCCTCCGGATGGAGCACACCACACAGGAAGGTAAGGGGACCCTGACGTGTCTTCCCAGGTACTCATAGCACCATCTAACAAATTGTCTATATGCAGTGTATCTCTTCCACCTAAAAGTTGAAAGATGATCAGAAGAGGGCAAAAAACAGACAAGTTTTAGATGTAGGCCTGCATGACAAGTTTACATCATTGATATGAAATCATACGACTCCTACTATTCCATACAAATGATTTTACAATATGAGTAGGCTACCCTCTACGTCCCCGTAGTCTTGCCGGTAGCTGAAATATGCCGTGCGGAGAACGTGCTCGTTCAGACAAACTGTTATGCAGCGGATGTCTGTTCCCGCTCCTATTCTCTCCTGGCGCACACTTTGGGCTGCTCACGGCAGCACACAGACTCCTCTACTGTTTACATCGGCGCACACCTCCCACAAGAACACCTACAATGCGACAGATAAAGGCAAGGGTATTGGAAATAATCACAGAACTTGTCGAGTGTTGATTCGCGTAAAAGTCCGGAGTAGCCTATTCGCGGAACGAAGGCCACTGGCACTGGAGCCAAGCCATGACGCAGGGCAAACGGCCTAATTGGTCTAACGGCCTTGGTGTTCCTTTATAAAAAATAAATAATAATATAGGCCTAACTACATAAAGGTGAAGACAATGAGGCACTGAGACATAAAATCATTTTGCGATCGGTACAGTCCCCTACCTATGGCTATTAGGCTACTTTTGGGATGTGAGAAGCAGACTGCACACAAATGCTCGGTGGTACAAACAAACGATATTACAACAAAGTAACTTACGGAGTCTACTATCCGTTCATTGTCATGAAAATACACAAGAAGGTAGTTTCCATTCCACGTGCTGTAGCCTGCCATCATCTCTTGGCATCCCACCGTCTGAAACAGCAGCACCACCGACAGCGCCTTCTGCTTCGCCATCCGAACTTTCGGAGCCTCGTCGCTCCATCTCATCCAGATACGGCTCGTATCTGTAGGGCATAATGCCTCCACCACTATCTTCTAGTATCGGGTCGGACTCTTCTACTTCAAAAAATGTTTCAGGCTCCGAGGACGCGTCAGATGAGTTGTCTAGACCCACTACGGAATCCATGTTAGTTGTGACAGGTAATCCTGACAGGCGTCAAGACAGTCCTTATATAGATTCCTGAGTGAGCGTCATCGGTCACGTGGCGGACTTGTGGGAAGCGCGCCAGCAGATGTCAAAAATCTCGCTGTTCAAAGGCCATACAAAATCATGTTTTCTATCATAATGATCAAAGCCAACTTCAAATGACTATAGTTTATGCTTACTTTCGATGTGTTTGTGTATATTACAATATTTCCCAAGTGTCATATGGTCTTTAATAAATACAGCGCATTTAAAGTCGGCCACAAATATGAACGTGACGATGAGCTCGAACCACTTCGCTCTACTAACACACCACGTGTGAGAAGTTGGGGGACAGGCAGCGAGGAGGAGCTGAAGCGGGGACCTGCACAAACTTGTGTAGAGGTGTGAGACAAGACTCATATACACACGTGAGTGAGTTGTTGACCAACCAGTTCATGGGCGCGTGACCTCGGAGGCGGTCTGCAGACGAGCGTTGAAGGGGATAAGCAACTGCAGAGGTTGCAAGATATGACTGCTGTCGCATTCATCCCTCGATAGTTTGACACCATGTGATATCTCACCTCGTCGACGCAACATCACCGAAATTTTGAAGTTTGACAGGAAATCTAACCGTCATGCAGCATTTTCATCAAGAGTGCATTGCTGTCTAAATGCGCATGCATGCGTTGACGACTACTCGAATGCACTTATTGCAAATGCCATGTGGCACATTTTCATTGCACATGAAGTTATGTGACAGCCACTCACAAGTTATTTCCCAACTGGAAAGGGGTGGAGCAGATTACAGGGATACAACGCCATACAGGCTTCTTTCTTTAGCTGTGTTTCTTTGCTTTATTTGCTCTCTCAAGATGGAACATTTTTCTACAGCTGTAATATTTGAAAGTCGTACCTGTTAAACTGGGTCCTGCAAACATCCCTAAACTGATTTAAGAAATGCTCAGCATCTCTGGTGTCCACGATTTACGATAAGGCCTTGATGACAGCAGTGACACGAGCCAAAAAGCCTCCTCTCCAAAAACCCCCTAACCCAATTTCCCCCAAGCACCTAATATTCCCTAAAACCTCCCACCAACTCCCACTGAAGCAATTGGTTAATCAAGCATGTGAGGCCTGGGCTCTGAATGATTCAACTTGACGGCATGCCAGTGAACAGGACAATGTGCTCGGAGCTGAGCAGCAGCACTCAGTGATGTGGTGGCTGTGGGTAATCAGGGGGGGAGAGGGAGGGAGGGAGGGGGAGGGGGGGAGAGAGAGAGAGAGAGAGAGAGAGAGGTAATGGTACACGCCTATAGCTACACACATTGAGATGAGATGGCAACAGGCCATCCTCTGGGACAAATGTTAGATATCTCCAGACTATACTACACTCACCTTAAACACAACATGTGAAATGGCCATCTCGAGTCCTTCTAGCACAGCTGTGTGAGGGGGTATTTGCATTTGGCCAAGTCAATGCTGATGTCTCAAGGCTGATACAACTGCCTCAAATTGAACTCAAGGACTACTCAATTTGAGTAAAAATCTATTGGATGAGCCAGTGTTCAGGACCCAGCCAATCAACATTTCAGCTTAAACACAACACGTGAAATGGCCGTCTCAAGTGAAGTCCTTCTGGTTAACACAGCTGTGGGGGTATGAAAAAGCACAGAGCATGGCCTGGCCCAGACCCAAATGAAAAATGAATAACAATGAACAGGAAACCTTGGCAGCCACAGAGAATGAAAATCCTGTTGGGTGTCACCAAAATAAATGACAGATGTGCATGTGAAAATAGCAATGCCAGCTCTATTAATCATTTTGGTGCTGGCCCATAAACAGTGCACTTTGCTGCATAAATCTATTTTTTTATTATTAGTTTTGTCATTATTCACCAACAGATGGACAAACGGTCAAAAATGAAGTGAGGATATTTTTGTGGAAGAAATCTTTGATTTTTGCCCACTGCTGGGACCATCTTAAGTAGGGTATTTGAAGAGAAGAATAAGCATTGATGTTAGCAAATAGCCTAGTCATACACACAAAAACAAAACAGAAACACCAGCAATCATTGAAAAGCTCTCAGCACAACGACAAAAGAGAGCAGCTGTTTTGTTATTCAACTTGAATGATTTTTCTGCTGTCAACTTTTGCCATAATCAATCCTAAAGCTGTTTCAGTGTTGCGAACGAAATAGATTTTGGAGGTATGTGAGAGATAGGATAAGTGGATGGAGGGGAAAGATCTTTTGTTTTGCTTTATTTTGCTGCCGAGAAAACAGGACTGATAGTTCAAGACCAATTCATTTTTTTCTAATCCTCTGTCACCCTACATATAGGAAGTAAAACAATGGGTCGTGGATTTAAAGAGAAGCACTCCCCTTCTCCCCACCTGTGGATACATACAGCCCATGGAGAGTAGTATAGCAAACTCAGACGTGCATTCCGCCCTGTTACAGGCTGAGAAACCACTGAAAGGAAACTTTGAGTTGGGAACACTATTTACTGTTTTGTGGAGTTTTCTCTTTATTTCACTACTATGCCCTCAGAAGCAGGGCTCCGAACCGGTTCAAGGAACGAAACCGAAAACGAACGACATTTTATGGAATTTTACGAGGAACGGAAACGGAAACGAAATGGTCTTCAAGTGTTCCGGAACAAAAACGTTATTCTGAAATCCACAAACCGGTTAATAACGTTTTTTTTTTCGTTCTCTATATTTCATACAAGTGCACGATTTTGTTTGAGGAGTAACCATGGCGACGAGCAGTCTTTTAGTTCGGCTACTGACGTGTATGAGGGGATGCATGCATAGCCTACAGCAACAGCATTTTGCTTCACCTGAGCTCTTGCCGCCGATTGATAAAATATTGAGGAGCATTGGTCAATCAGAGTGCGGCTGTAATGCTGTGCATTGTATGGAGAAACTTCCTGGGTAAATTTTACTGATGTGCTTCTCCTGGCTTTCTCTTAGTGATTGGAAGTTGGCTCTAATAAACCCGCCCTAAAGTTGTTGACCACCAATATCAAATACGTTTTTGTAAGAGAGATGACACTTTACCCGCGCTGTTCTTCAGTCTCATTCACGGACAGTACAGAGTTTTATATTGACACAATGGAGAGCAAAAGATAACATGTCTTGAGATCGGTGTTGGGATTCCTACAGGGACAGAGTATTTGGACCATACAGTCTATGATTTGCAAAGGAATTGGATAGGCGATTTGCAAAGGAATTGGATAGGCGATTTGATGAACCTAATTCGCAGAGTGCTCTCGAGAGGCAACTGGTGGGTAAGTCATGTTTAGCTTACTACTTGTAATGGCACCGCCGAGTGCCTCGATGTTCAATGCGGTTATATGTTGTCGTAAAGTTACTGAGGTGCTTTTGTTGTGCGTAGCGTATCCCACTGTCGGTTGCAGAGAAGGTGAGAGCTGGTGTTTTATGTGCTGTAATCAAGGACGTCTCATTTATCTGTTGTTGTGGTCAATGCGGGATAAAGTCATTCGTGGCAGATGGACTGTCGCTAGCTGGCCCTCTCAATGTTTCGATGGTTTCCTCAGTATTGCGCAATATTTCCTGGCTGTATTAACGAATAACAGTAGGTCGCGTGTGACAACAAGCAGGGATAGAGAAAGACAGCGCATGTTGTTTAAGTTATTATTCTCTTCTGTCATGCAGAGGGCTGGGCTGATGGGGATCTGGAGTAGCCTACGTGGAAACTCTTACTATTTTGTGACGCTTGTCTGTTAGGCTACAACGATATTTTTGTGGGGGAACGATTGCAAGAACGAAAACGTTAAACTGAAACTTGCCTGAACCATTCGGAACGGAACGTTTGAAAAATAATTTCGTTTTCAAGCCCTGCTCAGAAGAGAGCTCCAACCAGAGCATATCTTGACAGGGGCTCCCACTGGGCTCCTGAGCCTCTGCGGACCCCCATCAATGTGAACCATTCCAGCTAAAACAAACCATGAACCCACCCATGAGAATACCTCTCATGCCATCAAAAACAAAAGTACCAAACGAAGACTAAGAACAAGTAGGAGAATACCTCTCATATTCACAGCTGCCTTCAAATGCCAAAACATAACTGCTGATATAGCCTATAAACACATTTGAAGACCTTAATGTACATCCATTTACATATATCCATGAGTCATGCATTACAAAATAGAGGCATGGATGCTGTTTCCACTTGGAAATAAAGTCTGTTTTTTATTTTATTTTATTTTTTTCAGTCAAATAAAGTATACAAAATGTCTTCACTTCCTGAAATGCATTATCCACTGGAAACAATCAAATGTTCATTTCTTTTTAATCTTTTCAAAAAATTATATTCACAGTGTGATCAATGTCAATGTTATAGGAAGCACCTGCACATTGTCCATATAAAGGAAGGAAGGAAGGAAGGAGGAAAAATCACCAGATGGGATACAATATGAGCCTATAGAGGGAGAAGAGGAGGAGGAGAAGTCTAAGAAAGGAGATCTTGGAGGACGTCCTTGCTGCCTGTGACCAACCTAGCACTTTGTCACCAGTGATAGCCTACAACCTGCCAAACTAGAGTAAGGGAACACAGGAGTGGTATAATGGCAGGGACCTGCAGTGGCCAACCGGCAGGGCACTCACCTGGCATGCGACTGACCCGGGTTCGATTCCCGGCCCTTGTCCTTTGCCGACCCCTCCCAGTCACTCTCCCAATTTGCTTCCTGTCCACCTCTCACACTGTCCTAAAAATAAAGTCCAAAAAGACTAAAACAAATAGCTAGGCTGAGAAGAGAACCATGCCAAATAAAGTCGAAAAAGACTACAAAAAATAGCTAGGCTGAGAAGAGAACCATGCGTGCATGCAAATGATTGAGTGTGTGCATGGGTGCGTGTCTGGCTTGCAGCCTGTGAAATTCCATGACGTGAATGAAAACAGAATGGTGGACCAAGCACTCAAATCAGAAGGTCAATACAATCAAAACCTCAAATCTTACAAGCAAACAAACACAGTTTTTTTCTGATTGCTAAAGCTCAATTTCCGCAACTTTGGCTGCTTTTGCAAAACTGTACACACAACTACAAGAACTTCACACAAATCTAGCAAAGCACTGTAGATGCGTTGCAAAATCAATAAGGTTGAAAAACACTATACACTTTGGTAAATTTTGCATTTTTGTGTCAAATCCTTCACACAAACATCTTTGTAATTAACACACACAGGCTGCAACTACACACATGCAGTATAAATGATACACACATTTAGCTTGTGTTTTTCTTTGCACAATGTAAATCAATTGTAGATCACACTTTTGTCATGAATAGGCCTACTTGTGATATAAAAACACAGGGGATGGGACTTCAATCATGGATCTTTATTTGAAGTGTCTATTTGCAAAACGGTGTAAACGACAATTTTTGACTTTTGCATTTTATTATTGGAAACGACTGTTCAGACGTCATTTCATCTATGTGCAAATTATTGGCATTCAAATATTTCGAGAACATACTTTTTAAACCTATCTAAAATGACTTTAGTTGCAAAACGGTGTATCTCTCAGAACACTTTATTTGCAAAACGGTGTATTCGCCATAACACTTTCTTTGCAAAACGACGTTGCATTCTATTTGAATCTCGGACGACATGAGAAGCGTGGGGAAGCTGCGCTATACTGTCCTAACCTACCATCAGTCAGCTGACAGCAATAAACAAAGGGGATCTGACCGGAAAAAATAACTGAAATTGTGCTCACAGCACACGACGACAAAGTATTAAAATTCAACGGCAAACTTCGTATTTTATGAGCTCCATAAGCAAGCACCATTACGCACGAGGCAGCGGAGTTCAACAGCTGTAGACCTGCAAACGTGAGTACCAACATCGGAGGCTTTTGGGGTGGAGCCGCGGTGAAACCAGTGGCTGTTGTTAAACGGAGAGAGGGAGAGAGAGAGCACCAGACTGTATTGAGAATAGCCTACCACGATTGGTCCAAGAGATGGGTTTAAACAGGCGAGAAACCCGCGAAAACGGCGAGTGTTGAAGTTGTGTCCTCGACTCCGATGATGGGTCTACTACCATGCCGAAATATCGGACCGACAGCTGGGGACACGCGGCCAAAACTGCCGTTGTGCGTCGCTTATATCGCTTTGCAAAGAAAATAAGTATGTTCGGTAATTGTGTACAAAACTACCTCATAATTTTACTATTTCATGTATCTGATTGATTATTGTTAATCAGGTATTGTACCTAGGGTTCCATTCGTTCATGAAAAAATATTTTACTAACTGGTTGAAGCTGTTTGGCAGGATGACGGCAGATATGCTGCATGTGGGTATCAGTTTCCACTCATTTTTACCACTTTTTTGACCCTAAGTTGATAATAATACGTAATAAATTTTCAAAACATGTGTCATTTGCCTTCAATTAGCTCAAGAAATACTCTGATGAAAAAAAAAATGTGAATGAACATGATAGTTAATGCCCAGTACAAAAATGTCAATTTCCCAAAATTTTCCAAAATGGAGATACACCGTTTTGCAAATAAACCCTTCATTTACATCCCCCAAAGCAAACTAAAGAGATGTGTTTGACATGTAATTCAAATACAAAAGAAAACACAACATAAGTCTAACAATGGGAAATTACTGACCATCCATATGCCTTGCTGGATCTGACAATAACATTTAATTGACATCACATACTATGTCTTCAAATGCAAGACAGCGGAGCCTTGTATGGTATATCCGGTCCTGACATGCTCTCTGGTCAATATCAATATGGACGTCTACAGTATATTCCAAACTAATTGTTGATTACCTGCACATACTGTATCAACATAGTTGCTTTATACGTTCTGAATTCCATTCAAATAAAACTGTAGACCTACTTGTACATTTTGTGTCTTTCAACTAGCTGTGATATTGCATTGATGCTCACATTATTTATTTGCAAAGGTTCTGTCATGTTCTATCAGGCCTACCTGCTACTGAATGTTAGCCAACACCTATCCAGAATGTGGGCCTTTTGCTCATGTGTGAACACACAGTTGTTCTCTAACCCCTGCTCTCAGAATTCTAGTAATTCTGTAAAGTAGCAATGCCATCACTTTTACATTACTGTATTTCACACATTACACATTACAGTCAGACATACTATATTGTCTGTCATATACACTGGCTCTGTACATATTTGCTATATACTGCACTGTTGAGTACATGACTCTACATAGGCCCCTACCGGTTCTCAGCGTGAAATGTTCTGCTTATGCTTTCTACAGTGTAGCAGCTCAGATTAGGTTGAACCCTTTCACCAGCTTTCCTGTAGCTCATGCCATGGTTGATGACATGGTCAACGAATGTGTCATCTGTTTGGACAGTATCCATGGAATACCCCCGGAAGAGATGTATGAAACAGTGTGTGTGTGTGTGTGTGTGTGTGTGTGTGTGTGTGTGTGTGTGTGTGTGTGTGTGTGTGTGTGTGTGTGTATGTGTGTACATGTGGCGTGCAGCCTGTCAAATTCCATGACGTGAATGAAAACACAACGGTGGACCAAGCACTCAAATCAGAAGGTCAATACAATCAAGACCTCACATGGACAAAATGAAAAATCTTACAAACACCCGCATGCACACTCAAATGCACACTCACATGCACGCACGCACGCACGCACGCACGCACACACACACACATTTCAATGCCATGTCTGCTGTTTCTGTCCCTGGCTATACTCTCCAAGAGGTTTGATGAATACTAAGCACTTTTTCAATACAATGTTTGGACAGTATCCATGGAATACCCCCGGAAGAGATGTATGAAACAGGGTGTGTGTGTGTGTGTGTGAAGTAGCGTGTGTGTGTGTGAGTGTGAGTGAGTGTGAGTGTGAGTGTGTGCCTGCCTAATGTGCCTATGTGTGAAACAGGGTGTGTGTGTGTGTGTGAAGTAGCGTGTGTGTGTGTACGCGTCTCTGTGTGTGTACGCATCTGTGCGTGTGTGTAGCACCTTGTGTGTGTGTGTGTGTTTGTTCGTGTGCGTGTCCGTGTGTGTTTAATTTTAATGTGTCTGTAAAACAAATGGTGGTACTAAGGCTAATGTTTAATTTCTTGCCCTGGCAGAATGTTAACAATAAAGGGCTTTATAAATTATACAGCTAACATCTTGCTAAGTGTACCTGGTTTGGCATCTGAGTGGGGTTGTGCATATGAGTGCATTTCTGTGAAGGCGTGCGTGCGTGCATGTGTGTATTGCATTAAAGAATGCAGGCATTCTGGAATTCACTGCAGACTTCCTGGGGGGTATAACACATTGGCAGATATTTCAAATTACACAAAATCTCCAATCTAACACACTCTCTCTCACACACACACAGATGCAGACACAGACACAGACACACACACATATATATATATATATATATATATACCGGTATATATATATATATATATATATATATATATATATATATATATATATATATATATATACCGGTATATATATATATATATATATATATATATATATATATATTAGAGTTGAGGTTATGTAGGCATCAGGAACACAGAAGAGGCTCACCTTTATAAATAAACACCCAACTCCTCCACAAACCCTATCACCCTAACCCTCACAGTATGTGGCCCCAGCCCCTCTCCATATAGAGCTGCCCCTTGAGAAGAGGAGGAGATGAGGTTTGCTCTGACAGACTCGGTCACTGAACAAGTCGGGAGAGAGAGAGAGAGAGAGAGAGAGCTTCCCCACCATGTAGTTCAAAACCTCCTCTCTAATTTGTGACGTGTGAAAGTCAAGTCAAGTCAAGTCAGCTTTTATTGTCACTTTCTTCATATGCACAAGACATACAGGAAAAAATGAAATTACATTTTGTCTATACCATGCCAGGACAAGACCTATACAAAACTGGCATTTTACAGACTGACATAAAGTGCAAGACATGTTCTTGCACAAATTCTGATTGTAGTGAAGCAAGCTACTGACTACTCTGCTATCACCTACAACCACACACCCGCTGTTCTGGGATCAGTCTGTGAACTGTTAGATGAGGCGACCTTCTCTTGAACCCCATCGGAGCCACTCCCAATTAATTACCCAGAACACACCTCTCTTGTAAAGGCCTATTTTGCATGATGAGTGTGTTCTTGAATATGGGGCCGGAAGGTGGAATCAGAAAGTGTGGGTGGAAGCAGGTCCACAATCCAGGGCTGATAGTACTCAGGCTCCATGCCTGATTTCAGGCTGCTTGACGGAGTTTGCAAAAATAAAAACATTGATAACAATTACCTATTAGGTTATTCTTATCTCAGAAAGTGTTACTGGTTCAGGGTTTACTTCTACTATCAGGCTTGAACAATGGTCGTACACAGGCTATTAAATGTTTGAATAATGTGTCAAAATAGGCCTACGTTACGTCACTATGCTGTATCTTGTCGTCATCGTTAGAGCAGGGGAAAAAGTTCAGGCTCAGGATTTTTTTTCACTATCACCCCTGACAATCCCAGCTGTAAACACAATGCAATCATTAGCCTATTGTGATGCACGCCAAGCTTCCCCTGGTGTACACAACCTCACACAGCATCCCACTCTCTCCTCCTCCCTCCATACTCATCCCTCTTCCCTCTCTATTAGCCGTCTTGGGATACCATGCGCTCCCTTGCTCCCAAAAAGTTGCGGTGAGAGAAAAGAGGAGGTGAGGGGGAGAAAAGATTTAAAATAGATGCCACAGGCGCCCGCATCCCTCCGCTTATCCCGTCCTCTATCCTCCACTCCTTATCTAAAATCCCTCATCTTATATCACCACTCTTATCAGTCGCTCGCTGGGACTGGGCAACTTTCTGGTGGCCCTCACATCACATATCTACAAGGCATCTCATTTCAACAGGGGTAGATTGGGAGTGCTTAAGTGCCTACTGTAGGCAATTGGAGTGGCTCTGATTAAAATAATAATAATAATATATATATTTTTTAAAAATAAAAGGAACAAGGAGCTGTGTACGGTATGCAGAGTATAGCACAGCAAAATGGAGTCTGGAAATGACTCACTCACTGCACAAAGCCACTTCATGAATGTGCAGATCTGACTAGGGGAGGGATGGTGATGATGCTGTTAGAAGGACATTTCAATTATATATAGGCCTATCACATTATATTACATTATATATATATATTACATTATATTACATTGCATTTGGCAGACCTGTTTCTAACCAAAGCGGATTACAATCAAGGACATAATCATAGCCAACATCACTAGCAGATACAGAAGGCACAGGACATATACAGAACAACAAGTGCAGATGCTAAGTAGGGTTAGGTTTTTTTCATGAATACATTAGTACAGGATTAATTAGAGTATGTGCGCATCATGCCATAGAGTAAGACAGTGAGACAGTTTATTGCCCAAAGTTTGAGTAAGTTGACTTGCTGCCAAAGGACCCCATGTCCCAGGTTGCTGCATGAAAAGATAAAAACCCTATTTGAGGCACTTTTTATTAAAGTTAAAAAGCCTTTATTAAACTCTTGGCACTTCCTATATCCTTAGAATATACAGAAGTGGAATCGGGAGGGACTCACTTAATTCGGAAAGTCACTTCTGAGCAGGGATATAGGCTTGATGGATGGACAGGGAGACAGAAGTAACTGGCAGATTGACGGACATCATTGAATGGTGAGGACAGGGCAGACAGCCAGACAGACACAGACTTCATTGAATGGTGAGGACAGTATACAGGGCAGACAGCCAGACAGACACAGAGACTGATTGACGGTTCCTGAAATGTCACTCTGGGATTCCACAGATCTGCAGAAACTTTTGTGACAAAGTTTCCACTTCACACATTCCATGTGACAAGGAAGTTATACTGCTCTCTGCATTCTGTACACACACTATTGCTATACTCACTGATGGCAAATGAATGATCTGTCAATCAAATCACTCAGTCACGTCTGAATATTCATCTATCTATTTCACTTACGCACACACACACACACACATTTTTCTTCCTCACCCACCCACTAGCGCACACGCACACGCACGCGCACACGCACACACACACACACACACACACACACACACACACACACACACACACACACACGTGTATGCACAATATCATCAGCACATCAATCATCTGTCAGTCAGTGGGTGGCTTCTTTCAATCTCTTCATCTTTCCTAGTGTGTGTGTGTGTGTGTGTGCGTGCGTGTGTGTGTGTGGGTGTGTGTGTGTGTGTGTCCGCCCACCCACCCTCAGTGTTTTTAATGATCTGTGGGTGGCGCTAAACACACACCATTATGTGCATCTTGAACAGGTGGCCAGGTTGATACTTCAAGAGCACTTAGAAGCCACCAAGAACACAGAACTTCAGAGAACTTCCAAAGAATGTTTAAAAAAAAATTCTCCAAGAGTTGAGGACTTTCCCCAGTAAATGGGGAGGTCAAGCAATGGTGTCACTTTTACCTCTTTTTGCACTTTACTTGGAAACCTGCTGCTACTAAGTATTGAACCCCAAACACAATTTTGTTGCCTTTTTGACAATGACAATAAATTCTTGAATCTTGAATCTTGAAATGTATAGAGACAAAGTGCATGAACTTCCTCCTCCCTCCCTGCTGGCTTCTCCTGATTTTTCTGCACCGTCATTCTTCTAAACCTGCTCCCTCGCTTTTCCTGACCAGGGCCGCTGACAGGTTTAGCTGGGCCCAGGACAAAGTCATCTGAAAGGCCCCCACACCCAATACAATTAATTTAATGAGGACCCAATTATGGGCCTTCCATTTCCCTTGCCCCGGGATAGGTGACCCCTTTGTCCCCCCCTTGTCAGCTTCCCTGTTCCTGACACAACACTCAGCTCACTGAGAATCGTTAGTGTTTGCATTTCTTGGAGTGCAGAAAAAAAATATTCATATTTGCAGAAAGGAAATCCGAAAAACATTAGAAGCTTGGCGGTGGCGGTAGCAGTGATTTGTGACTGTGGCAGTGGGGATTTCGTTCTCTCCCTCACTCTCTTTCGTTCTTTCTCTCACTCTCTTTCCTTCCATCTTCCACTCTCTCCATCTCTCCATCCCCCGACCACTCTCTGCAGTGTTCTATGCCACTCAGAAGGCTCAAAGGAATATAGAGGTGTCGGTGACAATGTTACTGTGGCAGCGCGGCCCTTTCATGTTTTATTGAGCAGGTCATTAGTCAAGCTGTCGTGCTGCTCAGAGACGTCACTGTAACGCACGCACACACGCACACCTGCTGCCACCACCACAATATACCTGAATGTAGGGCTAGAGGGAGAAGAGGGGTTGGTTGAGAAAGAGAGAGAGAGAGAGAGAGAGAGAGAGAGAGAGAGAGAGAGAGAGAGATGGTGTGTGTGTGTCTGTGTCTGTGTGTAATTGGTGAGAGACAAAGAGAATAGCGAGAGAGGAACTTGATGAGACATGACGTAAAAAAATAGAACAGAAGGGAGAGGAGGAAAGCAACATGATAACAGATAGAGAGAGAGATTAAGAAAGAAGAGAAAATGGAGAGAGGAAGCGAAAGAGTGGTGAAAAGACTGAGTCAGAAGTGTACTGCTTAGCACATGTAGAGGACACAGGGAGAGAAAAGGGCGAAACCAAAAGGCAAAAATGAAACAAAACAAGTTCGACAGGCGGACAAAGCTGCGTCTGTCTATGTATTGCTGCCTTATGGACACAGGAGAGCATAACAATTTCAATAATGTGTTTCAGACGAAAAGACAGACAAACCGACCGACGGACGGACATACCCTCTTATAGAGTTGCTAGGACGCACCTAAAAAATAAAAATAATAAAGATAAAACAGTGGGAGAGTCGGAGAGAAAATGGGAAATGAAACAACACCACCACCAACAACAATAAACAACAACAACAAAAATAGTGAAGCAGTAAATAACAACAAGAGGTGACATATTATAGAAAAGGACACCCTGGGGAGAGAGAAAAGGGGAAATCCAGAATGTGAGCATATCTGTGTATGTTTGTGTGTGTGTGTGTGTGTGTGTGTGTGTGTGTGTATATAAACACGCTGCGGTGAAAAAGAGTTTCACAGCGGGGCAGGAGAAGGTCACCAGAAAACATCAGACAAACAAATAAAACAGTTGACGGATATATATACTAGTGGTGTGGATCGGCACTGCCCTCACGATCCGATTCGATCACGATTCGGGAGGTAGTAGATCCGATTCGATTCGATTCTATTAGATCCAATCCGATTCGATTCAATTCTACAATGCATTGCAATGCATTACATTTCTACTGAACGCAAAGCAAATGTTCAGCCATGATGGGGAAATACAAGTAGTCAGATACTGAGCAACAATTTATTGGCTGTTTTCTGTATCAGTCTTGCAATGTTTTGAAGTGTTTTTATTTAATTTAACATTAATTTGCTCCCGAAATATCCATGGAAGTAATTGAAACTTTAAAAAATTGCCGGATTGATTCTGGAACTTGCCGGATCTGGATCGTCCATGCCCCGGATCGATTCGGATCGCCGAATCGCTCATTGTTGACACCACTAATATATACACACACACCCACAGCACAGACATCTGTTGTGTATTTACCTGAAGTGACACCATTGCATGCCCTCTGTACAAAATTGACAAACTTCTCTAACAGTAGAACTCAAGTCCGGCACCAACTCTCAAACTCCTCTAGCAGGAGAACTCAGGTCCATCATCCACCCAAATTTGATGTCATTTCCTTCTTAGCTCTAGCTGTACAATTTCTTGTAGCTCTTGTTCCTCTGGTCTCCTTCACTGGTAGGGGTGTAAATAATAATCAAAATGTTTCAATGCATCGATTTAATTGAATCGCATCGTATCGTAGGTGTCACGAACCCAAGTGCAGGCAGGGAGGGATGCGGAGGCAAGTTTAAGGGTTCTGGTGGATTTTAATCAACTCAACCGTGAATGCCAAGATCAAAACGGGCAGGAATGCAAAACAAAAACCCACAAGGGGGAAAACATTAACACAACTAAGTACGCTACAGACAAAGCCCTTACTAGAATCACAGGGTTGCAAATCAAACGGGACAATCAAGACACAGGGGTTCGGGCAGGTTTGACAAGTGAATCCACAAGGAACAACAGAAACACCAGGGTTAAAATACACAGAGGGCTATTACAGAGAAGGCACACAATAGGTAGAACACAACAGGATCCAGGTGGTTGACGAGACAGAGACGGGGATACAAACGAGACACAGGCAATCAAGGACAATGAACAGGTAACAAGACAGGTGTAGACAATGAAGGGGAAGACAGGCAAAGACAACGATGGACCAAGCAGACAATGACAAAGATATCATGGGCAACGAGCAATCAAGAAACCAAATGGGACAAATGAAAACCAATTCCAAAAATACAAGCATGGCAGGCAACAGAACCAGATACATACAGGGGAAGACAATCAGAGAAAGAGAGAGAGAGAGAGACAGACAGACAGACAGACAGACAGACAGGCCGAGAGAATCAGACAGGCAGGGAGACAGAACCAGACAGGAAGAGAGAGCGAAAGAGAGCGAGATAGAGAGAGAGAGAGAGAGAGAGAGAGAGAACCAGATAGGCAGAGAGAGAGAGAGAGAGAGAGAGAGAGAGAGAACCAGATAGGCAGAGAGAGAGAGAGAGAGAGAGTTCATGACAGTAGGGCATTCTCAAGTATCGAAAATAATTGAATCGCAGGCCCCTGTCAAATGCCCTAACATAGAAGTGGAAAAGTAATGGAATAAATCGAATCAAATCTAATAGTATCATTTTGTGGGGAATCCTTAAGTAGGCCTATCACTCAGCTGTGCCCCTTGTGTGTCCCGGTGTTGTGTTTAAATGACTTTGGGCAGCCTGGTGGCTGGCCATCACGTTTACAGCCCATCTCCATGACAACAGGATGAGGGTGCCTGAGCAGAGTTCAGTGCCACCCTTACTTACTTTCTCTTTCTCTCTCTCTCTCTCTCTCTCTCTCTCTCTCTCTCTCTCTCTCTCTCTCTCTCTCTCTCTCTCTATCATTCCTCCTCTCTATCTCTATCTCTCTCTCTCTGTCCAACTTATACAGTCTCTCCTCTTCTGCTCTCTTCTCTTCCTCATTCATTCTCTCCAGTCAAAATTACCCAAACCTCTCTACTCTCCTCTCCTGTTCTTCAGCCCCCTCCTTCTCTGTCTCTCATGCCAGGGACACATGCAAGTAAACGAGGCAAGGAGGCAAATTAGGAGTGAAGAGAGGGTCAAAGGTGAGCAAAGCAGAAAAAAGGTGAAAAAGTTTATTCGGAAGCGAAATTCGCTGGTCACGACCTGTTTACCATTGAGTTGTCAAGGTGGAGCTCTGAATTCCACATGACTTCCCTGGTGCTCTTTTCACTTCCATGTGTGCCCAGTGTCAGGACAGGTGTGTGTGTGTGTGTGTGTGTGTGTGTGTGTGTGTGTGTGTGTGTGTGTGTGTGTGTGTGTGTGTGTGTGTGTGTGTGTGTGTGTGTGTGTGTGTGTGTGTGTGTGTGTGTGTGCGCGTGTGCGCGTGTGTGTGTGTGTGTGTGTGTGTGAGAGAGAGAGGTAGAGGGTGCAGAGAGCAGAAGTGTGTGTGTGTGTGTGTGTGTGTGTGTGTGTGTGTGTGTGTGTGTGTAAACAGAAACAGAAGTGCGCCCACTGTGAAAAGCATTCCGCTTTGTCTATGCTTTGTGTTTTCAATAAAATACAGTGACACACATGCGCACGCGCACACACACACACACACACACACACACACACACACACACACACACACACACACACACAGTATGCAATTCTACACTGCAGTGCTGTTCACTGGCCTCCTTGAAGGTCTCCTGGGGGCTACTGCCCACCCAACTGGCCTCCTCCATTAGCCTGCTGTCCCAGGCTAAAATATACGGCCACAGGGCTTAGGGAGGCCATTTGACCTGCATTTGGAACACATTCAATTTAATTATTCTGAGGTCCCTGTATACACAGAGATTTAAATACAGTTTGGAGCTACTTAATACACTCCTAAATACTATGTATCCTTAACACTAGAACTACCACGGAGGGGTCAATTGACCTTTTTACCTAAAAGCCCCACAAGAGGGTCATTTGACCCTTTGGACCCCCTGCGGACACTCCTTTTGTTGTGGAAATGTGGCTGTTAGCAGCTCACAGCTGTCACTTGAGACACAGAGTGTGTGCGTGTGTGGATCATTTCCAATGCCTGTTGAGTGCTGTATCTCTGCATCTTCGTTCCTTGGAGAGGAGCTTCTTTCACCACAAAATTCTTGAGGGAAATGAAGCAGTAGTCCACATGCACTGGTATTTATCCATCTAACAATTGCCAGGTTGCATTCACATGAGTCGTTATGGTCACATGGCATGGGAGATTCACACGTTACAGTTTTTCTCGATTGGTTTCTCGAAACTGAGATGACATTCTCAAAACAACACGGACAAATCCCCAAACCAACTTGCAATTTCCCAAAACAGAATGGCATTTTTCATTGCTTTCATCAGATATCAAATGCTTTGTACATGTCTCAAATGTTTAGTACATCTCTGCAGATGGATATGTACAAATACCCTTCAGTTGACACATTCAGCATACATTCAGCACATTTTCCAAATAAATTGACCTTGCTTATCTAAACGAATTAGACAATTCATTGTGTAAGTCATCATATGCAAAGTGGTCCACGCAATTCCCAAAACAGTCAAGGACATCATATTTTAAGAATTTCATTACATAGTAAATTCATGACAGTGTTCAACAGGTCAGATGGTATTGTAACTTTACTAGTTAGTAGAAAATATTTTTACAACCGTGTATACTACAGTTTTCCTCTCTTATTTGGCTCATTTCTTGACATTTCTTCAAATGACGTTCAGTAATGAAAAAATGCAAATTGTTCTGGAATTTGTCCATGTTATTTTGAGAATGTTATCTCTGTTTTGAGAAATGAGCCAAACCCATGAGAAACCTGTGATATATGGGCATTACTTTCTGTATATGAATTTACAGTAAAGAAAGTTACTGATAAATGTCCTTGGTAAATTATCTGTTATGTCAAACGTCAATGGTTTCACTCACTTTTTCATTTTTATACATAGTCGAAATCTGTTAGCTGAACGTAGATAAAACACCTAACCATTTTGACTGGAGTGCTTACACAATGGCAAAGGGACAATGTATTTTGGGGGTACTGATGATATATGTGGGGAAGAAATTTAGTTTTGACTTTTGACACATGGGTAAACTGTTTTTGGGGTGATATGAGCGAGTGATGAGGATCCATGTAGTTATGCTGAACCATCCAGTTTATTTTGACAGAAGGACTAAATGAATGCAAATGAGCCAAAGCAATTGAGAAGGATCTATGCCATTTTGATGGTACTGACTATTTATATGTGAGACGGTTTAGTGCTGATGCAAGAATGAGTTTTTGGGAGGTATATGACATTTTGCTAGTTATCTGAACTGTTGTGCAGAAGTGTAAGAATGTTTGGCCAAATGACCCAATGGTTATAGGAATGTCATCTCAGTTTCAAGAAATGAGCCAAACCAATCGAGAAAAAACTGTAATTCAACCATTATCTGGTTGCAGTCATATGATTCGTCATGATCACATGGGACATTCACACGTTCATTGATGACTTATATGAAGAAAATGTGCTGACATGTTTTCAGGACAACCATTACACTGAGAATCAACCAATTGGGATAGATCAGCAATGTACATTCATTTGAAAATTCTACTAAATGTAAGCTGATTGTGTTAACTGTAGGATACTTGTACATAGCCATTTGCAAGGATGTACTAAATGATTGAGACATGTACAAAAGCATTTGAAATTTGATGAAAGCAATGATAAATGCCATTCTGTTGTGAGGAACTGGAAATTAGTTTTGGGATTTGTCATGTTTTGAGAATGACATCTCAGTTTCAAGAAATGAGCCAAACCAATGGAGAAAAACTGTAACACACTGTCCGCCAAACTGTGCTATCTGTCTTTGCTGCTGATATCTTCATGCAAGTTGCTATTTACCTGTGGTGATTTTGGAGGCTGACAGCCCTTGGGAAGAAGCTGTCTGTCCCTGTTTGTCTTGGCTGTTAGCACTGTAGGTGTGACCCCCTCACCCCTTACCCCACACACGGCCCTAACAGCCTCATTCATTACCATAAACAAAAATGAGTGATTAGTGTATTAGGTAAAAGTCGCCGGGTCAAATGACCCCTCTCTGGTACTTCTAGGTAGGCAGAAAAATCCTGGTAGTTCTAGTGTTAATTGAATTTGTTGAGACAATGGCCAGCTTAGCTGCGCTCCTAATTAGTCTGTCAGGCCTCTGCCTCTTTTCTGTGCCCCTGTATCTCCAAATCCAACCATCTACAGATTAGCTCACTACCCACTTCATTACCTCCCTCTCCTCTCCTAATGCAAAGCCGTATTCCCCTCAGAGATGCCAATCTGTTGAGGTAAATACCCTCCAACACAGGTGAGTCCACTGAGAAACTGGCCATTCGGTCTTCAAGGTGCACTGTGCAAGATGGTGGCCAGAGTAGGTATTGCAGCTACACTGTTTAGTGAAATTGCTCTGTCTACTGCCAAATTTGACCTTTTCATGAATATTTACTAATTGATGAACTAATATTTACTAGTACGATCAAAGTACAGTAAGTATTTAAGCTAAAAATGCCCATTTCTAGAAATTCAAAATGGCGGAGAAGAGATCCAACACTTCATGCTGCATCGCTTGACCTCCTCTCCGACACCCTTCCATTGCCCCACCACTTGGCCCAACGGCCTTTCATTACACATTTGGGACCCAGACTCCTCACCTAGCCAGGCCATGCCCTCCTAGTGACGCAACACCTTCGGCGCTGCATCTAGTCAGGTCAAGAGCAATGTTAATATCGTTTCCGATCTCCCAAAAATCGGGAACTCCTGGAAGCAAACAAACAGTAGTTTGTCAGGAAGCAAACAACCAGTAGCAAACCAAGGGAGGTGGATCAACCATGCCGTTTGGGAAATGTAAATTGTACAGACCAAGGCTCAAATAGATTTGAGAGTCGAAGATAATCAGGCTACTCCTAACCTGAATTGACCTCACACACTTCTTTAATACCCTTTATTCCTCTCCATATCCCTACATACACACTTGCAGTTGGCTGGCCACCACTTGCCTTCCGTCACCCCAGTCTCCTCACCTGGATCGAGAGCGCCTCTTCCCTAGCCTGTCACTAGGAGGGCGTAGCCTGGCTACCTCTTGCCCAGGGCGGGGCTGCTACATCAAGCGATAGGTGGCGCTAGCGTGCCGCTCACATTCTCGCTCCTCTCGCCACCAGTCAGGTGACCGCGCCCTCCTGTCCTGTCTGCTGGGAGACCTGGACTGAGACCTGGGGGAGAGAGGGAGAGAAGTTTACAGCGTGGATGTTCAATGCAGTAAGCAACTTTGGATATTTCTCAACCTTTTCTCAGATGGGTCTTAAGGGAGCTCCCCTGAGTGTTTTTATATGAATATGTCTTTTTATTTGTGCGCAGAAACTCTTTGCCGGGGGGTACGTCAGTCAAAACCAGTTCGCATTTTGGAGGGTTTGTACGAGAGTACTAGCCATGCCAAAAACATCTTGCTGAATTGAATCACTGGGAGGTGTGTGTGTGTGTGTGTGTGTGTGTGTGTGTGCGTGCGTGCGTGCGTGCGTGCGTGCGTGCGTGCGTGCGTGCGTGCGTGCGTGCGTGCGTGCGTGCGTGCGTGCGTGTGTGTTTGTGTGTGTGTGTGTGTGTGTGTGACAGACCGAAATGATGCAAAGGCTGCAATAACATAAATAAGCAACAGGGTGAAAAGAGAGTGAGTGAATGAGTGAGTGAGTGAGAGCGAGAGAGAGAGAGAGTAATATAAAGAGAATGAGATCGAGGGGAAACATTATAAAATATGCAGAGAAAAGTTGGAAGCCCTGAGGCAGAGCCTGAGACTCCTGACTGAAGCGAGGGCTGAAGGGGTTGGTAAGCGAGACTCCTGCAGGCAACAGAGACGAGAGAGGACTGCTGAAGCCCAATCTCAATTTAACCACTCTGACCAAACTTGCTCTGCCAGGACCACACTTCCATTTACCCCAGAACCAACTCATACACACTGTCAAGTGTAAATTCAAAGTTAAACTGCTGTGTGTAAATGCTGCACAAAGGTACACACTCTCCCGTCCTGGCTCTCTCTACGCCCATACACACACATTCCCGCACAGCGGCAACTGGACTAAGGATACAACTTCAGAGACCTCTTCTTCATGTAATTTTCATCCTTCAATATGTGTGTGGCTTACTGGCTTCAAGTGGTGCAGGAGCTAAAATGATTATGGGTCATGACTAGGGTTGCCAATGGTCTGTGTAAAAAAAAAAAAAATCATTCTCATGGGGCTCTGGGGGCCCTCTCCCATGAAATGTTGTATTTCATAGAAGCAATTTCCTGGCAGGTGTATGTTGCTGCGACCCTTTGAGCACCATGAGTCACCAAGTGGCCCTACCAATGCCCCCCTGAGCGTGAGTAAGATGAAGACAAGATAAGAAGATAAGATAATAAGCTCCCTTTTAGTTTCACTGTCGTCAAATCATTTCCTCCATCTGGCCACCGTTGCCAATCCTCATTACCTCTAGACACTCTCCATGAACAAGGAGTTCAGGGATGAAGGGGACTCCGGCACATTCTCTATGGAGCAGGAGTTCAGGGACGAAGGGGAGTTCGGCACGTTCTCTCCCGTCTGCACGCCAGCTGTCTGGGGAGGCTTTTAAAAAGGTGACCTGCGTCTAATTGGGGGCAGGACTGAAATTGCACCATTAGGGGAGAAAGAGGGGTTTTGTGGGGGGAGTTAGAGGCCTAAACCTCATCAGTACAGTACTTAGGTGAAATAATCGTGACATGACACCACTGGGCAACACCAAGAGGTTCAAACAAAAACACAAATAAACACACACTGTATATGAGGTGAACACAGACACCTATCCAGCGTTTTTGGACAAACGTGGTAAGAGGGTGAAAAAGTGGAATTTCGAATGTGTACTGTGGCTGTGTGTGTGTGTGTGTGTGTGTCTGTGTCTGTGTCTGTGTCTGTGTGCGCGTTAAGTGGGCTGGTGGTGGTTAATTTAAATATCAGCTCAAAGGGGCGTAGGTGACCCGACAGCAGACAGCACCGGCTCTCTCTCTCTCTCCATCGTACTGGCCAGACGGTTATAATTACTCAGCCAGCCCTGATGGCATGGCTACACTGTGTGTGTGTGTGTGTGTGTGTGTGTGTGTGTGTGTGTGTGTGTGTGTGTGTGTGTGTGTGTGTGTGTGTGTGTGTGTGTGTGTGTGTGTGTGTGTGTGTGTGTGTGTGCACGTGTGTGTGTGTATGTGCACGTGTGTGTGTGTGCGCATGTCAGACAGGGAAAGAGAGAGTGTGTATTAAATACAGAGGCCACCATGGCATTTAATTCCTAATGATCAAAACTCAAAGGGCAGCATGCGGGTGTGTGTGAGTGTGTGTGTGTGTGTGTGTGTGTATTTGTGTATGTCTGTGTGTGTGTGTGTGTGTGTGTGTGTGTGTGCGTGCGTGCATGCATGTATGTGATGAGAATTTGTGTGTCAGCGAATTGACAGAGAGAGAGAGAGAGAGAGAGAGAGAGAGAGAGAGAGAGAGATAAAGATACAAAGAGTGAAAAAGAAGGACAGAGGACAGACAGACTGACATACTTATGTAGGGTGAGAGTACTGTACATACAACCATATACAACTATCAAAAGTATGCAAAAGTATGATTGGAAATGTGCACGTACGCACTCATACAGTACATCCGACAGCCCTTCGTAAAACTGCAACTGCTCTCCCCATGATTGTTGTCTTATGGTGGTGACAGGAGTAGGTACTGTGCTGCCATGGAAATTGATGCAGTTTACACACACACGCACGCACACACACACACACACACATACACACGCGCACGCACGGACGGACACAAACTTAGGCAAAAGGAAGAATAGAAAGTTGGAAGGCTGGGCTTTCACTAAAGCCTCCAATTCCGACTGGAAGTGATTTGGAATCCAGAGGTTGAAATGATTCAAACTACAGCCAAGATATTAGGAGCCTGTCAGGCTTACAGGATGACATGACAGAAATGACTGCAAGTTCAACAACTGGTGATAAATTCAACACGATTTCTCTGAGCTTCTGAGCATGGTGGGTTGTGTGTGTGTGTGTGAGAGAGAGAGATAATGAGAGACAGAGAGGGGGGGGGGGGGTATGAGAAAGAAATGTAGGAAGGACATGGGGAACGAGGAGACGGTGAGAAATTACATGAGCAGAAGTAAGCGAAAGACAGGAAAATATGTAAAATGGGGGGATGAGATGAATTTAGAGCGAGAATTTGGTGAGGAAATCCGCTCAGAGACCACAACAGATTGGGCCAGCTGCCATGGATGATAAAACAGATCTGCAGTTTTGGATTCCGCAGCACAAATCATTTAAGGAGCGGATCATTTGGAAACGAATGGGATTCAAACTCATTTGGAACTGAATGGGCTGCAAACTCATTTGGGATTGAATGGGTTTCTGTGCTGATTGAATCCATACTGTAGCTTATTAAGGCCTTAGTGGCAAAACCTTCTTTAGACGCTGTGTAGAAATGTTTGACTGTATGTCTGTGTAACATACAAGCATGCAGTGTGCAGCCCATACACATGTTCATACACAGGCCTGGCATTTACTGTCTTTATGCTGCAAATGTGTGTTGCAAATGCAATGAACTAATGGGGTGCCACACATTATATTGTGTTGTATCTATGCAATGACAAATGACTTTAATTAAATGTATACACACTGTACATATACCACATACTGTACACCTGCACCTCCAGAGGAAGCAATGGGCACATGCATACACATGCAAATAACTGACCATGTCCCCAACACACACACACAGTACATGTACCTGGGATGTCGGTAGATGCTGGGTAGAATGTGTTGGATTTGGATTTCGAGTGTGACCTCGACCTGGATCTCGACCTCCTCCTCCTCTTCTTCCCTCATTCCCTGTCCCGGTCTCGCTTCCTGTCCGAGCCCCGGGAGTCAGAAGCGGAGGAGGAGGAGGAAGAGGAGGAGGAGGTGAGGAGGGCAAATGCAGAAGAAGAGCGGGAGGAGAAGGCCTGTGCTGACATCTCATTGGCTCTTGGTAGTGGCGCGGGCTCACCCGATTGGTAGTCGGGGGGCAGAATTGGCACCCTTGACATCAGGGGGAGCGGGGCAGGAGCAGTCATGATGGGCGTGACCTCAGGCTGAGAGAGAGAGAGAGAGAGAGGACCATTGGATTATTCGAGAGGAAAGACAGAGAGAGAACAAGACAGAGAAAAAGAGAAAGCGAGAGGACAAAAGACAGAGAGAGGCAAACAGAGAGAAGGACAATATGTTGAGTAGGGTTTGAGGACAATGGACGGCAGTGGACATGCTTAGAAGTACATGTAAATAACCATTGGAAAGGTACATTTTCTTTAAGGTAAGAGGACATGGAACTGCACCTATCGACCAGCTTCATCACATTGAAATGTTCTTCAGCCACAGCAGGAAGGGAATAAAAATCCAACCAGATCTACATAATCCTATCACACATTTGTGCACCTGGCCAGCTCATTAGTGTAGAAACTGCCTTTAAGTTGAGACAAAGCCAGTCACCAATACATCCTGCAGTCTACCAGCTGGGACCCTGTCTGCCTGTCTTTGCATGTGTGTGTGTGTGTGTGTGTGTGTGTGTGTGTGTGTGTGTGTGTGTGTGTGTGTGTGTGTGTGTGTGTGTGTGTGTGTGTGTGTGTGTGTGTGTGTGTGTGCGTGTGTGTGTGTGTGTGTGCATGTGTGTGTGTGCGTGCGTGTGCGCGTGTGTGTGAGAGAGAGTGTTTGTGAGAGAGAGAGAGAGAGAGAGAAAGAAAGAGAGAGAGGGGGGGAGAGAGAGGCTCTGTGGAGGTACTGCTGGGAAATACATGCAACGACACAGAGAAAAATATTTCAATTGCTGGCAGGCCGCTAAGGTTGGACATTTTGCTCATATAGCAAACAGAGAGTACACACACACACTAAATCTCTGTGGGCCTTTATCAGTAGCTGGTGTCTGAATGTCGGATCCCAAGAGGCTAAGCCTTGTCTCTCCAACAGGCACGGCTTATTTTAAAAAGTCCCTTTAGTTAACATTCTGACACACACAAACACACAACCACAGACATAGGCACAGACACAGACACAGACACAGACACACACACACAGACACACACACACACACACACACACACACACACACACACACACACACACACACACACACACACACACACACACACACACACATGCAAGCATAGTCAACTTGTACAGAAGGCTTGCCGACATGAATATGCAAACAGGCACACAAAGCAAATCTAAAAGTGTGAGTTCAAATGTGTTCGTCTGTTCCTTTTTCTGTGGATAGGCCTATTGTGTATGCTCATAAACAGCCCCGATTGTGGCAAACCTCCACTCTTTTCCACAAGAAAAAAGTCTTTCCTGACTTAAATTATTTCCATTTAGGTCAACGGATCAGGCTTTGCGTCAATGTTCTGTAGAGCAGTGTTTCCCAACCTTTTTTGTCTTGCGTACCCCCTAAGCATCTTAGTTGTGCCAAGAGTACCCCCTAATTCATGTTCTTTATCGCTTTCTCTGTCCTGATGTGACTGCTCCATACATTTGTTATATTAAAAACATTTTTCCAAGTACCCCCTGCAGTGTGCTCGCGTACCCCTAGTGGTACACGTACCCCTGGTTGGGAAACACTGCTGTAGAGAGTTCCACTTTTCTAAAACTGCTTATTTTCCACAGAGCTGACATTAGAACTCAAACACACAGGAGAATATGCATAAATGTGGCAAAACACAAGGAACTTGCCAGAGTCCCAATTTTTCTTCTGTGGGTTATTGGTAGCCAGGCCACGCCAATAACACAACACCTCCGGCGTTGCTTAGTCAGGCCAAGAGCATTGTAAATATCTGATCTACCGATAAATTGGGAACTCCACCCACCTTGTTGGAAACCAGTCAACCAGTAGCAAACCGGGTCAACCATACTGTTCGGGAAAATGTTTATTGTTATGCTCTTGGTCAGACCAAGTCTGGAAGAGATTTGAAAGTCGATGATAATAAGGCTTGGTTATTGGGACTTTTTATGAGTTTTTCATCCTATTGTGGTTCCTGACGAAAAGAATGTGCACTGTTTTTAAAAAAAAGAACATATAAAAAGAAATGAACAGAGCATTGTTGATAGAAAACAGGCATCAGACTCAGTTTTTTTTATTCCCATTTGGGTTTTGGCCTCTTTTTCCATCACCCCAACCCATGGCATATAACTGAAGAAGAAAAATCCTCAAAGCACTCTTCAGTTAAACACATGGATGACATAAAGTTTAAACCACGAATAAAAGATGAACACCATAAAAGATGAATATGGAGAGAGACCTAAAGCGGACAATCATAAAGGAAAGAGAGGAAAGAACAGAGTAAGGGTATAAAAAGTGAAGCATAGAGAAAGGGGGAGAGGAAAAGATAAAGTAAGAGGAAAAGATAAAGTAGACCTACTTCTAAATGACTTTGCCATGCCACTGTATAAAGTACACGTTGATGGAAACACTGTATGAGTACTTTGATGTGTGAACACTCACGCATGTGTGGCAAAACAGTTCATCTTTTCAGTCTTTGCAAAGCAACTCTCTCTCTACATCCTATTGAGGGATCACAAAGTTATCTAGTTACATAGTCACACTGATCAATCATCCTTCATGATAATAACACCCACTGGGTAGAAAACTGCCCTTTAGCACCTAGAACAGGGATGGGCAACTGGAGCCCCAGGGACCACATGCGACCCACCTCCTCACTGATTGCGGTCCATAGATTAACCATACTTAAAACAAATTATGAACAGACTTTTTTAAAAACCACTTCTGAGTCAATCTATTAAAACTATGCTGTTGGCTGACAGAAAACAGTCCTACTCTTTTCCTTCCAAACTTTTTTCGGCAGTCATTGAGCAACCAACTGCACGTCAAATCTGCAAACTGCAATCAGATCCGGTCATCTGGCCCTCCGACGGTCATGATGAAAAACTGTGGCCCTCCTTATCATGAAAGTTGCCCATCCCTGACCTTGGAGCGTAACAGATTTCCAGCGCTCTGACTGGTTACAGGAGTGTGTAGAATGTTAGGTGGGCTTCTGGGCTAGCCTGTGGGAGTGTGTAGAATGTTAGGTGGGCTTCTGGGCTAGCCTGTCGGAGTGTGTAAAATGTTAGGTGGGCTGCTGGGCTAGCGTGTGGGAGTGTGTAGAATGTTAGGTGGGCTTCCCCATCTGATCTGAATAAGAAGCACTTCAAAAGAATGTCAGTGCAAATGGGTAGAAGTTATAGTTTAGAACATTTTACTCCCCCAGGGCATTTAACCCCCAGGGCAAGAGAAGGAGGGGTAGACCCAGACTGTCGTGGAGGAGAGGAGTCAAAAAGGACCAAGAGCATGATACCTCATGGCATGAGGCGCAGAACATCGCTAGAGACCGCAGCAGATGGCGACGTCTAACTGAGGCCCTATGCTCCAGATGGGGCAAAGAGGATGAAGTCAAGTAAGTTCCACCTGTACAAACTCAATACAGGTGGAAGAAAAAAATACTCGTTGACCTGGCCGAAGAATTTTACCAATCTATGCCTAATTAAGAGAGTTGTTGTCCAGAACAAAAGGCAGCCATGGGCTGGTGTGAAAGTGTCTAAGGCCTGGTTTGTTCATCACTGAAATGTGGTGAGATGAGTCATGTAGCGTGTCCATCTAATGGCGATGAGAGAGAGAGAGAGAGGGGGGGGGAGCTCAGGATAGATTAACCTGTCCACACAGACGACGGATGGCAGTGCAAGGTTGCCCTGTTCAGAATGATGTCACCGGCCAGTCTCTTAGGAAAAAATTAACTGATTCTTGAGAAAGTGGCTAAAACAGGTTGTAATCTTGAAAGAAAAAAAACGAAGTGAATTACAAAATAAAATGATATATCCTCGTAGACAAATGTCTTGGCTTTTCAGAAATGCACAAGGCCAATCTCCCCATTTTCCATTTTTTTCAGAAATCAGGTTTTTCTCCGATCATACCTTGTTTTTTGTCAACACCGTCAGACACAATTAAAAGCAATAAAAAGTGCATTGATTTGGTTGCATATGTATCTGGAGTTTTTAAGTGATTGTGTGTGTTTTTTGGTTCAGACATACGCCTTTAAATGTTGAAAATTCACTTTCATTCTATTTTAATACTGCTTCATGTGTTCTAATTTAAAAATATGTGCTGTCAGACAATGCTTACTTAATGGCTAAATAGATCAAACATTTTTTTGTAATTTCACAAATATTCGTGTAGGCTTAAATTTGCTATTACTTTGATAATTCAACAACTACAAAGGAAAATTTTGTAAGCACATTCATTTAAAATGTCCGAAACTCCTTCCTACGGTGGTGACTTAAGAACTGACGGTGGTGACAGTAATCTGAAGGTGGTGAAAGTGACCTAATTATTACTTACATTTAGCAAAATAAATAGCCCTCTCAAGTCAATGACATCTAGCATAAACACTTTATTTTTGTGTGTGCACAGTATGTTTGTGCATGTGTTTTTTCTTCATGTGTTAGATACTCTAGGAAGTAGGCCTAGATTATTGAAAATGTGGCATAAACAGGTTTTAAGTTGTTCAAATCCAAAATATAGAGGTGTATTATCATAGATTAACGTCTTGGCTGTGCAGTGAATGTATTGGCCAAGCTCCCCATGTTTTACATTTTTCATAAAATGGGCTCTTTCTTGGTTTTGTCACCAGCGTCAGACAGAATTAGAAGTAAAAAAAATAAGTTTACTGTATTTAAGTGAATTACTTTTACTATTCAACATAATTATAGATACTTATTGGAAGCATATTCTTAAAACTTGTCAAAAACATGTAAAACACATGCTTTTTTGTGAACTACATCAGATGTCACCACCGTCAGGTTTTGTGACAAAAAAACCCTCCAAATGCACCTCAGTGGAGGCTGGAGTATAAGTTTGGGTCACAATTATTACTAACATGTCTGGTAATGTTTCATTAACCAGCACAATTTAGTAAAATATGGAACAAGATGATGAGCGGAACAAAGTCTGACGGTGGTGACATCTGACGGTGTGAGACAAAAAAACACTCTTTTACATATTGTGCATTTTTTGCTCACATTAGCCACTTCGTTTTCGCTCTGTTTCTTAGGGGCTTCATGACACTTCTGAAAAAGTATATATAATTAACATTAATGTAACAATAATACTATTAAAACCCCCGACGGTGTTGACAGTTTATGGTTGGGACAGTACCAGTGTCCAAACAAATTATCAAATTGAGGAGAAATTAGTAAACTTACAGGAGCTTCAGTGATGGTGAAGTACTCAGTAGATCTAAAGGTTTGAAAAGGGGTCCTAAGTAATGACAATGACCTTGCGCATACCTGATTTTATTGTCTTTTTAAAAAAATCTGACGGTGGTGACTAATATGCTGGACACACTTTGAGCAATCAGAAAATAGTACTAAATATTGCTTTACACGCACTATGTGCATATCTGCAGAACCACTTCAATATGGACTTTCACATCATGGTGATATTATTCAATGTTATCAGTGATTTTTACATTTTAAGTCGATTGAAATGATGATGTCTGTCCTTGGGACAGCTGTTTTTACAGGGTGTGGGCAGGTTTATAGCCATGAAAAGTAATAAAATTACACTTAAATATTTCAAACGACTGTACATTTATGTAACAGACCCCTGTGTCTTTACCTGGATTCATTTTGTTCATGAAAATGTAGTTTATTTTCAACAGAATTGGCAGTTTATACATGTTTTAGCCGCTTTATCAAGAATCAGTGATTAACTTGGCAGGAAATATGGGGGCGGAGACAAAATGACTGTGGAGATGGGGAGGGGGTTGTGTGTGTGTGTGTGTGTGTGAGAGAGAGAGAGAGAGAGAGAGAGAGAGAGAGAGAGAGAGAGAGAGAGAGAGAGATACACATACAGAGCGACAGACAGACATAGGATGAGAGGGATGAGAGTACATTTAGAACAATCACCAATGTAATTATTGTGTGAATGTGTCTAGCACTTTACTAAATAAAGGAATCAGAGAGCAGGGAGTACATGTGGACATGAGACCAACGTCACAATGTAAACATGATTGGACAAGTGTGAATTATCAAGATGTGTACGCGTGTCTAGCTTTCTGTTAGGGTATGAGGGCAAACTCTCTGCAATCTCAAAAATACACTCCCAGTGTAGAGAATTAGACTAAAAGGTGTTGAGCGTGCTTCCTGGTCCTTCTCCGGCAAAGTCTCTGCCTAATCTAGTTGGCCGGCTCCTTTTGTTGACCCCATTTCGGGTGAAGTTAAGTGGGATTACAACATTAAGGGGTCGGGTGCCTTTTCAGTCTTTTACTGTGTGTGTGTGTGTGTGTGTGTGTGTGTGTGTGTGTGTGTGTGTGTGTGTGTGTGTGTGTGTGTGTGTGTGTGTGTGTGTGCTTGCATACATGTCTTTGTGTGTGTGTGTGTGTGTGTGTGTCAGGGCTTGACATTAACTTTTTCACTTGCCGGCCACTGTGGCTAGTGGTTTTCCCGAGTCACTAGCCATCCAGCTATTCTACTAGCCACTAATTTTATTTTTTTATCATGACGCTGTGCATCTAACCTCAGAAGAAGAGGTGCTTAAAGCAGGAAGATTAGTTCATGGAATTCTACATGGAAATAAAACGAACAAATAAAAGCTGAGTAACTGAGCTTTTTCTTGAACTTAAACAATTGATACACAAGGGTCAAAGTACAGAATATACCCTTTTCTGATATGTCATACCATAGAATAAGCTACCTGCCAAATTGGCTAGTGACACTGATATTGTTACCAGCCACAGCCAAGTTTTACCAGCATTTGGCCGGTTGGCAGGTGCCAGTGTCAAGCCCTGGTCTCTGTGTGTGTATGTGTGTGTGTGTGTGTGTGTGTGCGTGTGCGCGAACGTTCGTGCCAAGTAATTATCCATTGTGAGCTTTTGGGAAACCTACATGAACCTAGGAAGAAAGATGTATTTTAAAATACAACGCAAAGCTTGTGGTCCAAGGCCTACCACTTACACAGAATAATTAGAAAATGTTTTCTATAGTAAAATGAATGAGCGAGAAATTAACATGTCTAGCATTGTATAAAAAAGGATTATGGTCAAGAAGAAAATGTTTTCCTAACACACTGAAGAAAACTAGATAGCGTAACACATTTGCATTTGTTTAGGACAAGGAGACCCCCACTGTCCCCAACAAGAGGACTTGGAAGGAATCAATCAGCCCAGGGGCGGAGCACTGGTATTGTGACACATATATTGTGACCCCCCCTCTGACACATGTTGTGATGGAGTCTGCCATTGTAATGGGCTATAAATAACGTCTGGTCATTAGGTATAATAGTTGATACGTAAATACTGACTCATTGGCAGCCACACACATCCCCCCCCCCCCCCCCCCAAGTGGTGACGCCCAGGGATCTTGGCGCCTCTGCTCCGCCCCTGAATCATCCTCTATAATGTGTGTAGACCACCTTGCTGCTGTTTGGAAGCGTGAAATAACAACTGTATCGGCTGAACAGTTAGCATATTGTGTTTAGCCCATAGCTATTATTTCCACTGGAGAGTGGTGAGGTGACGTGCCGTCTGTTCATAGCTCCCCTGAGCCTATAATTGTGTTTAGTCGGAAAGTCGGTAAACGCACATATGCACATAAACCTGCTTCTATTTCTTGTCCAATCACATTTTCAACAACAAGGACATCATTTGAATAGCTCAGACCTGTGCCAAGACTGATGATTCAAATCCACTCCAAATGAAAATGATTCATCCCAATGGCCCATGCAACAGCCTCTTGGACCACGTGGACAGCAATTGCATCCTCACCCCACTAATAAACAACCAAACAAATAAAATCAAACAGGTAATCTCCTTGGGAGAGTTAGAAAACTAGACTCTGCATGTTTCCTCAGATCACAAACACAAACTGCAAACACTTCATTCATGGCTTCATGTGATTTGTGTCTGACTAGATTTTACCTTAGATGGGTAAGCCAATCAAAAGCTTCTAATTGGGCTGCCAGGAAACATGCTCAATGCAACAAATGAAAATAAATAATGATCACTAATATGGACAATGCTGGGTTGATACTCAGATCAGAGGAGACAATTCTTTACATAAAACATTAGTAGATCAGATCAGATAATGGTCTAAGTGTCAGAGACTAAGGGCATTTCTCAAAGTCTATTGCATCCTTCGAAGTGGATTCATAATCACGCCCAGTGACTGGATACTCTTTGATGAACTCTGTGGAGTATCCAATCACTGGGCGTAACTAATTAGGCTGACACACTTCCAAGGCTCATACACCTGACATTGGGAAGTGGTGTAAACCTTATGCATCAGCCACGGTTTATCTTCGCACACATGTGTACACAAAAGCACACACCCTTCTCATTTCCTGGATGAGCACCCCATGCACTGTATGTTATGTGCTCAAGCAGGAACATGGAGGACACTAACGGGTCTGTCTGGTTTTAAAAGGGACCTTCAAAAAAAAAAGTCAATTAAATCTGGGCTTAACACAGACAGGAGAAATTTCACTAGGGCCAGGAATAAAGTAACATTAGAGTTGATAAAAGCTAAAGCAAATTTTTTCATTCAGATAATAGACAATGCCAAAGGAGACGGGAAGAAAATATGGCAAAGCATTAATAAATTGACAGGGAAATGTCCAAAACAGGAAATAAAAGGTCTACAATTAAAAATTAATAATAAGCTAGAAAGTGATCCTGCTGTCCTGTGTCAAGAGCTTAACTCATTTTTCATTAAATCTATACAAGACCTGGTCAAGCAGTTCACACTCTCTGAGGGCTCTGATTTGTTGAGTGATCACATTGACAATGACAAACATTTTAACATCCAGCAAATTACAGAACAAGATGTTATCAAGATCATAACAGAATTTGAACAATTCTAAAGCCAGGGATGTTCATGGTCTTGATGCTAACTTTCTGAAACTTCGCAAAGAGGCACTTGCACCCCAACTCACACACATTATTAACTTATCTATAGAAACTTCCACTGTCCCTAAGGCATGGAAACTGGCTACTGTCACCCCTGTATTTAAAGCAGGCGACAAAACTGACATTAACAACTATAGACCAATCAGCATTTTACCTGTCATCTCAAAAATCATTGAAAAATTGGTATCTAAACAAATCATTGATTCCCTCAGTAATAGTCAAACACCTCTGCATCCAATGCAGTTTTGGTTTCGACCTAACCATTCTACTGAGACTGCACTGGCAATATTTATGGAAATGAACAAGTGCCATCTAGATACAAATGGTTGTGTTGGTGCCGTGTTCTTGGACTTAAAACGAGCATTTGATACGGTCAATCACAATGTTTTATTATCAAAATTAATTCATTTTAATTTCTCTGCTAAAGCTAGATCATGGTTCCATTCATACTTAGCAAATAGAGAACAATGTACCGTGGTGGATGGTTCAAGGTCCACCTTCATCAACTGCCCAGTAGGGGTCCCCCAAGGGTCCATTCTGGGGCCTCTTTTATTTTCCCTCTACATTAATGTCCTACCTGAACATGGTCCACATGTTAATGTCCAGCTCTATGCTGACGACACAAGCTAAAAACCCTGAGGAAGCAGCACGTGTACTCACTACAGCTCTCACACACATAGAAACATGGCTAAAGAATTCATGCCTTATCCTGAATGCAAAGAAAACGGTCTGTTTGTATTTTTCTAAGCAACTTTCCCCTGGACTGTCTCAGCCTTGTGTCACTCTTGATAGTGACCAGCTAGAAGTGGTCACAGATTTTAAATATCTAGGAGTCATTCTAGACTCCAATCTTTCTTTTAAAAAAACATATAAAAATGATTTAAAAAAAAAAAATCTCTACAACTTCAGGCACATAAGAGGTGCTATGTCAAATAGTGCTGCTATGACATACTTGCATGCAATGATTTTCTCTCACTTAAGCTATTGCATTACAAGCTGGAACATGGTGGGATCTACTACTGTTATACCAGTGGAGAGTTTATTATATAAAAAAAACACTCAAAGTTCTAGATAAAAAAAACCTCTCTCATGCCACTATTGTAATATTTTAGATAAATACAATCTACTGAGTTTTGACAATTTCTGTAAATTCTCCTATAGCTGTCTTTTTTATAAAACTTTGCATGGCCTGGCGCCACCTTGTTTACAGGATTTTATAAAATATCGTCAAACACGAGTAACTCGAGCAGTGGTCAATAAAGATGTAGAGATTCCTTTCAGGAAAACCTCTTTCAGTCAAAATGCATTATCTACTAAAGGCGGCACATTATGGAACTCTATTCCACTGCATATAAGGGAATGTCCCTATTTAGCCACCTTTAAGATGGAGTATAAAAAGTGGCTCTTAGCCCAACAAACATGTTCACACTGATGGTTTGAGCCTCTACACAGTGTACACGCACACACACACTCACATAACACATGGCCCTATTTTGGGACCTTTTTTGATATTGGATGAATGTTTGCCTATTTTGCCTATTTTGGACACCAGATGGAAATTAGCCCTTGGGCTACAATCTGGCATGTTTACATATATGTACATGTATGTATATGTTCATTAATATTAAGAAATAAAGTAAAGTAATAGTAAAGCAAAGTGGTCACCACACCACACTGTAGCTATACCGCTGGCTCCATGATTGCACACAAAATAGCTTGTCCATATATGTTGAAAAGCTTCATGCAGTGGTATTTTTCATTAAAGGCTGGAAAGGCATTTCTAGACTGTACAGGAATAGTGTTGCAATTTTTAGATCCCTTGTCTGGCGCTGTTACCATTATAGACAATTGCCACCTACTGTACTTGAGAATGGTGGCATTCACATTGACAAGTAGCCTACTGAAGAATCAGGCCACATGCTGAGAAGAGCCAGACAAAGAGGCTTGATTAAAATGAAAAAAAAAAGCCAGTTATTTTCAAGCAAGAATAGAAGGGGTTTTATTTGTCACAAAGCAATAATGTGAAGCATGAAGTGCAGATGAATTGTCAGTATACTTGTATTGTGCATACTGGTAGAGGAATGAAAAAGACAAAGTGGCTGGGGTAAAACATTCAGTCATCACAGTAGTCCGGCTAGATGCTGAAACACAGTTGTAGGCACAGTGAAATTTTAAGTTTGAGAAGCTACTGAATGTGATTATTTTCTATGTGACCTGATGGCTTTATCTCACATTCAAAGCAGTATATATTATATCATTTTGTGGTTTGAAGAACACAAATAATTTTGTAACTGAAAGTAAACAGGGAGACATCACAGTATCTCACTAGCTGTCCCTCCCATGGCTAAAATACCTGAGTTCATGAGGCCTGAAGCGGTTTTACAGCATCCATCGCCAAACCTTGTAAGACGTTTCCCAAACCCAATACAGGTTGTGAAAGCTGCTTATTCATATTACAGCACAGTTGTTGAACAAAGTGGAGGATGTCACCCTTGAGTATGAGCATTTAGTAGCCTACAAAACAAAAAAACTCAAAAGTCTATTAAAACTCAAATGGCATATTAGCCAACCACTGAACTTGCGCCGACTAATGTAAAGTGACAGTCAAGTGGAGCTAATGGCCTCCATATGTCTGCTCTTAAGGGGGCTTGGGTCTGGGCAACTGCTTCGTATAAAGTGCTTCAGACCATAAGCACTATAAAAAGACACAATGAAAATGAAACGCTTGGTTTGGAACATGGCCAGCCAGAGACAGCAAACAACCTCTTGAGGAGACTGGAGCTTCAGTGCTCAGTGGCTTAACTTGTTTTTCTGACTATTAGTCTCTTGTAGCTACACGTAATTTCTTCAGTGAGGTTCACAGGACATTAATGAAAGGAGACATGCAGGTGTGTGGAAAGAGGGAACTGTGTGTGTGTGTGTGGGGGGGGGGTGCAGGTTGTGTGAGGTGGAGAGAGAGAGAGAGAGAGAGAGACTTTATTCATCTCCAGGGGAATTGGGGAAAGAGGGCAGATAGAAATTTAATAGGATATTTAGGGCTGGGGACTTAGACGGCTCTCTGCTTCTCTTTGTGTCTGTCACAAACACTTAACACATTAACTCTCACAAACGCTGTCTCTCCACACACTTTTGCTCACACACTCATCACACGCTCGCACACAAACTCTCCCTCTTCATGTAGACAAGCTATTATTCTGTAAGACATTGTCCTGGCAAATCATGCTGATGACTCACACGAAATTCCCTTGTTGTTTCTGGAAAGTTCCTGTAACAACTTAACTGACTTGAGGTGTCTTACATACACGCAAACTTCAGGGGGTAAATCTGCTGTCCTGTACAACAGTAAAATGTGCAAACACTTTTCTACCCATTTTCAGTTTGTTTCAGAGCACATTTCCCCTATTGCCACCTTTGCCAGATGCAGACATACTTACGGTATTTTAAGACTGCCACATGCATAGCAGGGGAACATTCAATTCCAAACAAAGAAGCAAAAACAAACAAAGAAGGAAAAAAATGTTTTTTCTTTCATGCCAAAACTGGATATTTCAAGTTACCCACAGTGGGATCAATATTGATTGTCTCTAGAAAAAAGGACACACACACACACACACACACACACACACACACACACACACACACACACACACACACACACACACACACACACACACACACACACACACACACACACAAACATACAAACATACACAGATATGCTCACATTCTGGATTTCCCCTTTTCTCTCTCCCCAGGGTGTCCTTTTCTATAATATCTCACCTCTTGTTGTTATTTGCTGCTTCACTATTTTTGTTGTTGTTGTTGTTGTTGTTGTTGGTGGTGGTGTTGTTGTTGTTGTTGGTGGTGGTGGTGTTGTTTCATTTGAAAAATGAAAAAAGGTCGCACCATGCATAGGTTTCTTTTTATTTACACAGACGCGTTTCGGCGCTCTGCCTTCCTCAGTGTTGTTTCATTTCCCATTTTCTCTCTGACTCTCCCACTGTTTTATCTTTTATTATTTTTATTTTTTAGGTTCGTCCTAGCATCTCTATAAGAGGATATGTCCGTCCGTCGGTCGGTTTGTCTGTCTTTTCGTCTGAAAGGCATTCTTGAAATTATGCTCTCCTGTGTCCACAAGGCGGCAATACATAGACAGATGCATCTTTGTCCGCCCGACAAACTTGTTTTGTTTAATTTTTGCCTTTTGGTTTCGCCCTTTTCTCTCCCTGTGTCCTCATGTGCTAAGCAGTACACTTCTGACTCAGGAAACTAAATATAAAAAACACAACTTTTGTGGTTTTCAACTGAATTGATAATGAAGTTCTATTAGGCTACATGTGTGTTTATAAGACACCTCACAACTATTCAAGACCGTGCACCCCAAGGGCCTTGAATTTGATATGGCACTTTTCAAACACACACACACACACACACACACACACACACAAACACCACACACACACACACACACACACACACACACACACACACACACACACACACACACACACACACACACACACACACACACACACACACACACACACACACACACACAGAGGTGATGGTGCAAAACAGCAACCCTACGCTGCAGGACCCACATTTAGCCTCGGACAATGGAGTACCCACACACAGCCATGCACACACATGAGCCCGAACAAAAACTGCCAGAGGAACTCAAGTGTAAGATGATGGATTATTCTGCGTATTACTTTCAGCTGGCCACCAGAGGAGCATGGCATGGTAACATCCCTCCCACCTCTGTGGCATCCTGGCCTAAAAACATCAGCTAAACAACACAAAAGAGGATAAAAGAGCGTGATGTTAGCTCTTCTGGACAGAGTGCAAGTCTGTGTCTAAACTCCAGGGTCGCCTTTGAGCTTGAATAACAACAAGATGAGAGTAAAAAAGGAGGGCTCGGAGGAAGAGAGGGAGAAACAAGGATGGTGGTGATGGCTCCTGGACAATGTTCAAGTTTCTGACCCACCACCCTGTGACAACCTCTGAGTCTCACTCCAGCAGAGGAACAAAAAGAGATGAGGAGAGGTGTGTGTCTGTGAGTGCATGCATCTGTGTGTGTGTGTGTGTGTGTGTGTGTGTGTGTGTGTGTGTGTGTGTGTGTGTGTGTGTGTGTGTGTGTGTGTGTGTGTGTGTGTGTGTGTGTGTGTGTGTGTGTGTGTGTGCGTGCTTGAGTATTGCCATTTCACTCATGAATGAATGGGCTCTTATCTCTTTACACACTCAGCACCCCTTACGAAAGCCTCTGTTCTGTTCCCTTCCGCACTGCTGTGCCCTTCCCATTCCTCCTTCCAAGACCTACCACTGCCAATACATCCACAGCAATACATCCACAGCAAATGAGGATAATGGGGGGGAAGAGGGAGAGATGAGAGAACCAAAAAGAAGGAAGGTGGCGATGGTTCCTGGTCAATGTCCAAGTTTCTGACCCACCACCTCTAGTGGCTCCAGCAGAGGTGTCTCTTCTCCTCTCCCCTTCCTCCATGCTCCATCCAAGACTATCACAACCACAGCCCAGGGGCCAGAAGTGTATCTTGTCACCATAGGCAGGCAGCTGCTTGGGGCCCCCAAGCCCATGTATGGTGCATAACGGTCACACTTTACTACAGCAACGGTGTCTCTACAGTCTCTTCTTCTCTCCCCTTCCTCCATGCTCCATCCAAGACCACCACAACCACAGCCAAGGGGCCTCCTGCCTTCCCTTCTCCATCTCTGCAGCACTCTCGGCAGTATGCTGAAAGCCAACAGACAGCACCAGTGTGGCTCTCCAGCAGGTGGCAGATGAGGATCCTGACACCCCTGCCACTCTGCCACCATGTCTTGGGGTGCTATGAGAGGGATCTGGTATTTAACCTGGGCCATAGTGAGAGCTGCCGGAGATCAGATGCCTGCGAGGCGACACAAGGGGGCTTATTTCCACTTAAAAGGCTTCCCTGGCTGGTCATGGGCCCATTATCCCTCCCTTGAAGGACATGGACATCCGTGTGTGTGTGTGTGTGTGTGTGTGTGTGTGTGTGTGTGTGTGTGTGTGTGTGTGTGTGTGTGTGTGTGTGTGTGTGTGTGTGTGTGTGTGTGTGTGCGTGTGCGTGTGTGTGTGTGTGCGTGTGCACGTGCGTGAGTATTGCCATTTCACTCATGAATGAATGGGCTCTTATCTCTTTACACACTCAGCACCCCTTACGAACAACCGAGGGCTGAAAGCCTCTGTTCTGTTCCCTTCCGCACTGCTGTTGTGTAAAAATTCAATGGCGCATTGAAAACAAGAGGCGATTGGAGGAACAAGACAAAGCTGCCAGGTCTAAGTACATAAGACACACAAGGGCAAATAACAGAGATGGGGAAACGGAGGAAAGAAAGAGGAAAAAACAGGAGGATGGCCATCGAGTGCACAGTCAATGAGGCTGGTACGGTCTGCTCCCCCGATGCCAAAAAAAGGCCAGTAAATGTCCCCGCCCGCCGGCCTGGTATTAAATCTAACGGCCACGGATCACAAGGATTTGACACACAGAACACTGGCAAACAGAATTCTTTTTAACTAGCTAGATAGCACAAAGGGCAGAGTGGAGGGATATATTGAAAGGGCGGCCGGCAGCTTATATTTTATTGTGGGAAAGAATAATGGTGCAGACAATATCCAGTTGCTATTTGAATGAAAAAACACCTGCGTCAGTACTGACGTATAAAGCCACATCTTCTGACTGGCTTGCTGCTAATCTCTCCTGACGTCACCATTTGTCTTTCTCAGTAGAAAAATTGGGCTCATTCACCCAACGCTGATTGCTGCTGCTGCTCTCACCACTGTTGTGAATTTTTTCCTCTTCAATCTTTTCCATCTTTTGCTTAAACTTTCGCAAAGTTCCCAAGTCCTTCTGTATGTCCCATTGATTAGCAAATCATTGGCGAGACAGCTTATGTTTTGATTACACCCCAAAACTTGATTGACTTGACTGAAATCACAATCAAAGGCTGTGTTGTGATAAAAAAATGCCCAGATGAAATATCCAAATCGCAACTTCGTATGAGTTTTCACTTTGTAGGAGTTTTCATGATATAGATAGGGATGAGGAGGGGTAGAGATAGGGATGGGAAGGGGTAGTACATTTGATTGCTGATGAATCATTGGGGTCCCTCAGACGGGGGTCACCAATCATGAGGGTCCCTCACATGGTAATACAGCTCACACACATTGGCAATTTCTCAATGGTCTAGTTCTTCGAAGTCTGTCAGCTTAATTAGTCACGTCCAGTGATTAGATCCAGAGTTCACCAAAGAGTATCCACTCACTGGACGTGACTAATTAGGTTGACACACTTCGAAGGGCGCACACTATAACATTGAGAAATGGCCATTGGGTATGCATCCGATGGCCTTACGGTAATCATCCCAATTCTGACACCATTTGTAGTGAAGGGGAGTAGACGGTGGGCTAGATTTCGTAGCTCCTTTAGAAAATGAGTTTCGTTCTCACTCTCGAGTGGCATCTTGATTTTTCTAATATGACCTCCTGACAATATGTAAAGCAATATTCTGGCTGTTGACACGCTGAAAAGTTGCACGTTGATATTAAAAAATAACGAAAATAAAAAAGACTGGGGCTGACGTCACACAGTCAATGGGAAGTCTCCGCCCCTCAAAGTTGAAAAGGGAACATTAGGCTCGTTTGCAACCACTCAGCAAAAGATTTGATCAAAACGTGATTTGCTTGGTCATAAAAAGGAGGGGATAACTGCGTCGCAACCAAGCTGGACACATCAGGACGACGAGATTTCAACAGCGGCAAAGAAGGTGGATCTATAGGTCTGTGGGTGGATCTACCTATTTTGACAGCGGGTGTACCAGGGCGCCCTCTCGTGGAATTAAATAATCATGGCGCTAATTCCATGACGCGCTTACCATCGTCGGCACATGCTTGTGAAATGCGAGACTCTCTCTGCGTCTCGGAGAGAAATCGGGTGGTCTTGTGGTAGAGATACAGGTTACCACTCGGTGAATCATGGTACAATTCTTAGTTAAATTTGTGATGATTTGGCTTCACTTCCATGTAATAATTCAGTTAATTAGTACTCACTTTAGGCTATTTTGTGTTTTGGGACCAAAGTCGTCATTCAGATAGCACCGTTTTAAAATTACTTAACAGCGCCAACCCATCCTGCGAGGATTGAACCCAGGTGTTCAATATGTAGCTTTACCATGGCGCGCCAACCACAAAGGCCACTCTGTTTCGTGCACTTTCATACATAAAAGACAAGATAAGTCTCTCGCAACGGGTCTGTTTCCACATTAACCATCAGCAACTAAAGACTTCCTGTGTTTCGATGCAGTTTCGAACCGGGGACCTCACGATTGGAAGTCAGGCGCGCAACCACTACTCTAACCGTCGAGCAGGCAGCCCGCGGAATAGTACTGGTTTTGTAACCTACGGCATACACTCCTAACGTGGCGAAGATGGAGCATCTGGCGACAGGGTGGTTTGTTTCTCATTTTTACTGTTGTAAGTGGGTTGTGCGACCATACATATGGATGATACCACTCTGAGTATGCTGCATTTGAGCATGAAATGCATTTCAGCATGTAGAAAATGAAGCACGTTCAACTACACACACATGAATCACATGAGCTATGAACACCAATCACGGCAGATTCCTCACATCATGGAGGAGGTCTTCTGCCCAGCGCAGTAGGTTTTTGTTACTGCGTGGCTGCTTGACAAAACTTTTGTTCCCGCGATGGTTCAACGCCATGTGACACGACTGCCGCGCAGAGGTCACTCCCTTCAACTGCATCGTGAACGGCAAATTCTAACCAGGATGCTTCACGCGGACACACTGAGCATGCTCGCTGCCTAGCAAATTTTCAACCTCGTCGAAAAGACGCCGTCAAGAACGCCCTTAATTATCCGCATATCGGGCTTTTTTCATAGGCAAATAATTCACCTAATCATTGAAGCAACGTAGGCATTTCATTCCTGACCATTTTCGTGTTACTGGAAAAAATGACACAGCTTGCATTTCTTTACTGACACGTAGTTTTTTGGCGAATTGATCTACCCCCGTCACCTCATTGCTCTATTGCTTTGAGGGAACAGACCTGTCCTCTTTTTGACATTTAGGCCTATCTCTCGTTGCCCAATGATGGTCAGACAGTCGAACACTAACAGCGAAAAAGAGCACTTCTGAAAGTTTGAGAAAAATATATTTTTTTGCATGTACACAACAAGTGAGCCCACTTATCCCCCAACTTGTAACTTTTTGCCATGAAATCTGACGTTTCCGGGTAGCATGCACGCGCTAGCTGTATTCTGCCTCGTTGACTTTGCATTGACGTGACGTCACTCGGTCGGCTATTTTTTGTTGTCATTTTTATAAATCAATGTGCAAGTTTTGAGGATGGCAACAGCCAAAATATTGATTGATGGGTTGTCAGGGGGTTATATAAGCAAAAATAAAGTTGCCACTCGTTAACACCAACGAACTGACAAGATATGAGACTGGGCCCACCACCTAGAGTAGAGTTGGCCCGCCGGGACTCAAAACTCTGGTCTTCCAGGAACTAAACTGTGGTTCTGAAGGCTACACCAAAGACCAGGCTCGTTAGCGCGATAGTCAGAACACACCCACAACCCTAGTGATGGTCACTCTATCACAGGGAGTGGGTAAGAGTGAGGGGGAAGTGGGCGTCAGGAGAGGGAGGGGGAAGGAGAGGGGGGGAAGAGAGGGGGAGGAGAGGGAGAGGGAAGGAGATGAGTTGGCAAGAAAGCAGGGAGGAGCCAGGTACTACATATGTGGCGGACTAGACCTCCACATTTACACGCTCCATTGACCTCATTAATGTAGAGCAGAGCTAAAGCAAGATGGATGAACAAACGGGAAACCAGAGAGAGAGAGAGAAAAAGAGAGGGAGAAAGAGGTGGATGGCTCTGATTAGTGATACCCCTGCTCTCAGCTCTCAGTGTAAATATTAAAGGGAGAGTTACTGCTGGCCACAAGAAGACAGATTCACTGTCTGAGTACCTGAAGTTCTTCCATTTTTGTGTCGATCAGTGTGTATCACTTTGTGTGTGTGTGTGTGCCTGCGTGCGTGTGTGTGTGTGCATGTGTGTGTGTGCGTGTGTGTCATGCAATATCTGCCAAAGCAGGCCCTAATCAAAGCAGTGGTATTTCTCTGAGGACATTTTAGAACACACTTGGGGTCACTCGTGGCTTTGTGTGTGTGTGTGTGTGTGTGTGCGTGTGTGTGTGTGTGTGCGTGTGTGTGTGTGTGTGTGTGTGTGTGTGTGTGTGTGTGTGTGTGTGTGTGTGTGTGTGTGAGAGAGAGAGAGAGAGAGAGAGAGAGAGAGAGACACACACATACAGTATTTACTCCCAATTGGAATTTTGACAGTCCCTAGACAGCCCGAAGAGATTGACGACGCTAAGTTATTTTAAAAATTCTTGTGGGGAGGGACCACACACACACACACACACACACACACACACACACACACACACACACACACGCATAGAGGAATCTTTGGAGCCCATATTACAGTCGGTTCCACCAATTATGCTTCATGTGTCTCTGAGGGCCAGAGGGAAGACAACACGCCGGGCCACACTGAGTCAGACAGATACAGTAGCTGCTAACATCATCTCCACTGAGCCAGACAGATAGCTGCTAACATCCTCTCCACTGAGACGCTACTGTCTGCCACTTTTCCTCTGGGGTGCACTCACACACACACACACACACACACACACACACACACACACACACACACACACACACACACACACACACACACACACACACACAAAGCTTTGGAGCCCCTATTACAGTCGGTTCCACCAATTACACTTCATGTGTCTCTGAGGGCCAGAGGGAAGACAACACAGGAGCAGACAGATAGCTGCTAACATGCTCTCCACTGACACCCTACTATCTGCCACTATTCCTCTGGGGCCACCTGGTTACTCTGATGTGTTAAGTGCCCTAACGTCAGCACCAAGAAAAATAAAAAGTGGTGAACCATGAAGAAGCAGTGTCACGCTCTTCCTTGTGAAAACTGAAACTATAACATAACCCGTTACCTGAAATGGAGGAAGCGGTACCCATAACAACGAACAAAACGCAGTGATTAATCTACTTCTTCTAATTCTCATGAAGCCAGATGAACTAATTAATAAATTATTTTTAAATGCTGGCAACCGGGTGTTAAGCGGAATAACGGCCGACAAGGTGCACCAATATCAAAGGCAATAATGGACGAGAGGGCTGTTTGCTTCTAAGCACATTTTCCCCTTGATATCGGCATTCGGCAACTCCTCCTACCCTGAAGTATTTTTGGGACTAGAGAGACCGTCCGGCGTCACCTTAAGCTCGGTGGAGTTGCTCGTCGCTCTAATTAAAACTAGTTTCCATGTTTTTATACTAATACAATGAAAAAAATACAACTAACTTGTTGGTTGCTAGGCCTACTTGAAAAAACAACGATAACAGCACGTCGCTAGCTAGAATCTCTGACGCTAGAATCTCTGACGCTAGAATCTCTGACACTAGTCTTAACTCACCTATTATTACGTCTCGTTCCATTTATATTCCTATTCAAAGTCCTCGGACTGGCCTCGGTTTAGCCCTGCCCCCACTCTAGGGCCAGTCTCAGGCCATAAGCCCCCGGCCCCTGCCTCACCCCGACGTGGAAAAAGATCAAACCCGAGGCTTTACCCCAAACACCGGCATTTTACCCCACAGTGGAAAAGCGCCTAAGGCGTGTGAAGGCAGCAATCATGTGATAAAACTGACAAAAGAACAGAAACCTCTGAAGTAGAAACAAAACAACACTCACTGTTCGATCCCTAATCATGTGGTGTCGGAGCTCCAACACTATTCTCTCTGGAATCAATACAGTAACTTCATTTAAAACCACTGACTGTCTCATTGGCATTGACAACAGTGAGACATGTCTCAGAGTGGAGCTGGAGGAAAACATTGCTTTAATTAACGATCCATGATTCAAGATTCAGGATTGCGTTCGTCACCCCTAAAAGGCTGTGTCTGGCAAACAAGGCCTGTTGTTATGGAATATCACCTATTGTGCAATTTAACTGATTGAATTTAGGCAGTCTGCGCTGGCAACACAGTGTGTGTGTGTGTGTGTTGCAGATATTATTATTTTGTATTAAGCAGGTTTCCACTTGTTTGGTGGGGGGGCAGTGCGGCTAGTCCCACAGACTCACAGCTGAGCACTTCGGTAACACTTCCAAATAAGGGGCCATAATTAACAGTAAAGTAGCTACAACCTAATACTTAAGTAAGGGTTAATAATCATTATTTAATGCCACATTAGACACATATTAATTGTTATTAATGCATTAGTAAGCAGTTACTTAACTATTAGATAACTATTACCTTGTGTTACAAGTTAATAGCATATTATTATTTAAGTAATAGATAAGTAAGGGCACAGTTAATAGTTAAGTAGCTATCAGGTCATACTTAACTAAGGACCAAAAGTAACACTTACTTAATACAAAAGCAACGCAAAACTAATGGTTAATTAATACATAAATATTGGGTTTTGGGACCCTTATATTAGAGTTGGCTGAGGATAACTAATGGTTAATTAATAGATAGATATTGGTGTTTGGGACCCTTATATTAGAGTTGGCTGCGGATAACTAATGGTTAATTAATCGATAGATATTGGTGTTTGGGACCCTTATAATAGAGTTGGCTGAGCATACCTAATAGTTAAGTAATTAATCTACTGTGACATCTAGTTTTCACTCGTTCAAATCACTGTAATAGTGGCAACAGGAACCATTTTATAGCAAGGATTGGACGTACACTTCTCAATGATGGTGGGATGATGAGATGTAATTTTTTCATGTACCACTTATTAAATTTAATGGTGAAAACCCTACAATAAATGCAGAACATTATGAAGAGTAACAGTTTTGAAGCGAAACCTAACCATTCCTTTGTGATAATTAGGTTAATGTTTGAGAATATTAGCTCCAAGAAGAGCAGTGCATGATGGGTACGCAATCTATAGACAACAATAATTCGGTATTATTTAATCATTAGATATGCCTTACTTTTGTATTAAGTAAGTATTCATTAAGGTCCTTAGTTAAGTATGACCTAATAGCTACTTAACTATTAACTGTACCCTTACTTATCTATTAGTTAAATAATTATATGCTATGAACTTGAGACACATGGTAATAGTTATCTAATAGTTAAGTAACTGCTTACTAATGTTTAACATGTGAATTAATAACAGTTTATATGTGTCTAATGTGGCATTAAGTAGTGATTATTAACTGTTACTAAAGTATTAGGTTATAGCTAATTTGCTGTTAATTATGTTAATTATAATTATATATATGATCCCTTACCATGTGTCTCAAGTTAATAGCATATAATTAATTAACTAATAGATAAATAAGGGTACAGTTAATAGTTAAGTAGCTATTAGGTCATACTTAACTAAGGACCTTAATTAACACTTACTTAATACAAAAGCAAGGCATAGCCTATCTAATGATTAAATAATACCGAATTATTGTTGTCTATAGATTGCGTACCCATCATGCACTGCTCTTCTTGGAGCTAATATTCTCAAACATTAACCTAATTATCACAACGGAATGGTTTAGTTTCGCTTCAAAACTGTTACTCTTAATAATGTTCTGCATTTATTGTAGGGTTTTTACCATTAAATGTAATAAGTGGTACATGAAAAAATTACATCTCATCATCCCACCATCATTGAGAAGTGTACGTCTAATCCTTGCTATATAATGGCTCCTGTTGCCACTATTACAGTGATTTGAATGAGTGAAAACTACATGTCACAGTAGATTAATTACTTAACTATTAGGTATGCTCAGCCAACTCTATTATAAGGGTCCCAAACACCAATATCTATTGATTAATTAACCATTAGTTATCCACAGCCAACTCTAATATAAGGGTCCCAAATATCAATATCTATCTATTAATTAACCATTAGTTATCCTCAGCCAACTCTAATATAAGGGTCCCAAAACCCAATATTTATGTATTAATTAACCATTAGTTATGCCTTGCTTTTGTATTAAGTAAGTGTTAATTTTGGTCCTTAGTTAAGTATGACCTGATAGCTACTTAACTATTAACTGTGCCCTTACTTATCTATTAGTTAAATAATAATATGCTATTAACTTGTAACACAAGGTAATAGTTATCTAATAGTTAAGTAACTGCTTACTAATGTTCAACATATGCATTAATAACAATTAATATGTGTCTAATGTGGCATTAAATAATGATTATTAACCCTTACTTAAGTATTAGGTTGTAGCTACTTTACTGTTAATTATGGCCCCTTATTTGGAAGTGTTACCAGCACTTCTCTAACAGGAAGATACACACTTCCTGAACGCTTTATCTTACTAGCCAAACACACTCTCACTAAGTTGCTTCTTAAGTTGGTCTTTTCTACCAGCCAAATCGAAACTATCGAGAGGCGACACATCTACAGCTTTCTGTTTACTACTTTCAGAACTGCCACTGCAGCCACACACCCACACAAACGTACACATAATGACTGGAAACCATGTAATTGACACAACACTACTGCTTCTATGGCTCCATTCTTTGTGGACTCTTCAAGTCTCATAAATTCAAAGAAGGCTCACTCTGAACCGGAAAGACTCAGACTAATTGCAGCACACTTACTGTGAGTATTCTTTAAGTGCAGCGGAGTGAAGGGTCTCTAAGAGGATGGCAAGATGGACATTATTAAGACGAGTGTGCTTCTACGTGTCAAGTGCTCTTGTGGTGTGACTGACATCACAGGGGTTAGGCCTAATTCACACCAGCGTCGGAACACGGAGGATGATGGAAGTAATTTTTACCAGTGGTAGCGCAAATACATAGAAACAGATCTGTCCTTCCACACCACACCAGTCGGGCAGTAGCAGCACGAGAGACGGTCTGCTCCGAGCTGCATTTGGGAAAAAAACTTGAGCGGATTTTGGACGACAGCTGCCGACGGTGTCCATTCAAATGAAAAGCAAAGTAGGACGCTAGCTTTGGATGTGGGGGGATTTTGAACAGGACTGGCCGCACAAGCCAACGCTGTTGGTGTGAAAGGCAGAGTAGAAGACACCGGCCGAAACTGAGCAGAAAGACCTCAATTGTCTCACTGCTGTTCCGCCACGCTCTAGTGAACCTGGCCTTCAGTAACACAGAGGCAGCATGATATTCAAATGAGACACATTAAAAATCAAACACGACGGAAGTCGTGAGTCACATGCAGAGTAGTGTCATATACATCTCCTTCAAAACTCACTCTCTCTCTATTGCAAACACACACACACACACACACACACACACACACACACACACACACACACACACACACACACACACACACACACACACACACACACACACACACACACACCACTTAAACTCAGACACACGGAGACACTTATACTAAGCCATGTTGGGAGATGTATTTTATAACGGAGGTGAAAATTTAAAACTTTCACCTCAAGCAAGCTGCGATTCCCTGAAAAGTCTTTTCAAACGTTCACACTCTCGTTCTCCTCCACGCCCTCCTATTCCCCCACTCCCCAGGTTCAGCTGGGGCCCCAAGCAAAATTTCAAAGGAGTGAACATTTGATAGGAATTATTTTCGACAGGAATTATTGACCATCCAGGGGCTTGAGCGCCCCAAGTGGCTGCCTGCCTAACCTGGTGACAAGATGCACCTCTGCTCCCCCAGGCTGCTCAGAGACAGCTTTGAGAATCTCAGAATTTATTCCGGTTGGTTGGTCAGCCGCCTGGGGCCGCTTGCACACAGTTCTCCAAACAATCTGGTGTTGACATCTGATCTCTGATGTCCACACAGCAGCTAAATGGGCCTTGGTGCTGCTTCTCTTCTCCATGTTGAAGGATGGGTGCCCCTCCTACCCCTCTTCACCCCAAAAGAGGATTTTTTTCTCTCTTTTCGTTGCTGCCGTCTTCTTCGGACAGTTTCGTGATTCGTGATGGCCTAAATATATTAAAAAAAACAGCTTAGCAAAACTGAATTTTAATGACGCTACCCTAATGGCACTATTAGTGCACAATCAGATAAGTGTCTGTAGAGTACATTATAGAGAGCGATGCAGCTGCGATGTGTTCCTCACCCCACCAGTTTATACATTTACCAAACAAAGAAAATGCTTATTCAGCCTGTCAAACAGATGAGATGAACACAGGCTTTGGAGGTAAGGAGCACTTGAAGGTACAGTAATAGCCTCATTTCCAATGGGTGTTCATCAGGGCCCGGGCACCTTTGGCTTAAAGGGGCCCCTCATAATTAGCTGTCCAGAAATGACACACCGGTGGGCCCACTGGGAAATGCCTGCTATGCCAGATGGCCAGACCAGCCTTGGGTGTCCAGCAGGATGATGGGGCTCTCCCTCCTCTCCTCTCCCCTACACACACTTTCCCATTCTCCACTTTCTGTGCTCCTGTGCATCATCAACTGGATAGAAAGAACACAGGCACACACATGCACATACACACACACAAACATGCGCGCATGCACATACACACACACACACACACACACACACACACACATGCACACACACGCCAGAGTACTCCTCATTAGGAAATTGCAGTGAGCTGCAACAGGAACTCCAGCAGGTGATGTCTTAATGCTGGCACAAATCAACAACCACAGCACAAGAAAAACCCTTGTTACTCAACCTGGAACCCAGCGGTACACGATTACCATAGAGAACAATAGGGACGGCGAAGTAACTGGAACAAAAGGGACGGCTAAGTTACGGTTTTATTTGTCTATATTTCTCCAGGTGACAGGTGGTCATTAAGTGTGTTTGGGGACACGGTGTGCACTGGCAGCTTTGAACTTTGTTTTGAGTCGGTTTGGATGAGTGAGAGGAGTGGAGACACCTTCAACTAAGCATGCAGAGGACAGAGGAGAGAGAGAGAGAGTGTGTGTGTGTGTGTGTGTGTGTGTGTGTGTGTGTGTGTGTGTGTGTGTGTGTGTGTGTGTGTGTGTGTGTGTGTGTGTGTGTGTGTGTGTGTGTGTGTGTGTGTGTGTGTGTGTGTGTTTTGAAATAGCTAACCTTCTATTGTCCCCATGCCAATGTTAACCAATTAAGTTCTCTCCAGAGATACTGTTTTTTTCTGATGGAAGTAAATTATGACAAACAGGCTGAGGCCCTTGTTGCTGCCTTCATCCACATCTGTATATTCTAAAACTATTCAAGACCGTGCACCCCAAGGGCCTTGAATTTGATATGGCACTTTTTTTACACACACACACACACACACACACACACACACACACACACACACACACACACACACACACACACACACACACACACACACACACACACACACACACCTCAATACATACCCGGCCGGCATAGCAAGCAAACATTATTGTCAGAATAGTTTAAGCTACCATCGTCTTCACTGGTCTGAACCGCATTATGTATTCATCTCCTTAATGTCCAGTCCACTCCAGTATTACAGCTGCCTTGACCTATGCAGAGGCATTTCTCCCCAGCCACTGCTATACATGGGTACATACCATACCGTATTCATCAGTGGTTCTCAACCATTTTCGAACAAACGCCCCCTTCACAACATCATAAGCCTCCCATAAGCTGTAGCGCCCCTGTTGAGAAACACTGGTATACACCACATATATGATACCGTTAGGGCTCTATATTCACTTTTTCATCAGCAGCCAAAATGGCTAGTAGATGTTAATCTTAATAGTCAAACACAAACTCACAAGTTGATGTTTTCTACCAGCCAAACTGAAAATTCACCAGCATTTGGCCCGTTGGCTGGTGTTAATTTAGAGCCCTCTATACAGTATATAAGATGCACTGATAAAGACTTGCATTAAATGGAAATTCCATACCTCCCAGGCATGAAGTTCATTGTTTGCATTACATCAGAAGGAAGGACAAGAAATAGCAAGCAAAAAATTGTAGCAAGAAAAGCAGGCATACATGTATGCATTATCTCATGGAAAATACTAAGACATTAAAAGGTGTTTGTGTGTGTGTTTGTGCGCGCGTGTGCACGTGTGTGTGTGTGTGTGTGTGTGTGTGTGTGTGTGTGTGTGTGTGTGTGTGTGTGTGTGTGTGTGTGTGTGTGTGTGTGTGTGTGTGTGTGTATGTGTGTGAATACGCCAGTGATTTGAGCAGGAGATTAAGCAGATCTGTGTTTGCACATCATTAGTTTCCTCATTACAGCCAGTCATATGGCGCTGTGCATGCACCATATTATAAACCTGCCTGGCACAGTGGCACACACACATGCACGTATGCACACTCGCATGCACAAACATACGCAAGCTCGCACGCACACATGCACATGCACTCACACGCACATACACATACACACACGCAGCTTACACACACACGCACACACGCATGCACACACACACGCACACACACGCACGCATGCATCCCCTTCCACTCATGACTACTTCCATTCTCATCCACTCTCAGCCACCAAGAGCCCCAGGCAAGGCCAGCCGTCTTCATTGTCTCTTCCCCTCTGCTCTGCACAGATGAGGCAGCCAGCACATCTATTTCCATTTGGTGCTGCACTCCACCTTCAGTGCTGGCTCAAGGGCAAGACTGGCCATTTGGCATACCGGGCATTCCCTGGTGGGCCCAGCACCCTTTTGGGCCCATATTTTCAGAATTTTAATAGGAGCCCAAAAGGGTGTGGGGCCCATTGGTGAGTCAGTTCTGCGCCGCTAATTATTAGGGGCCAATTAAAAGCCAAAAGTGCCCATGCTCTATTTCTCCCCCAGCCCAGTCCTGGGCTCAAGGGCAAGAGGAGGTGGGGGTGGGGTGGGGGGTGCTGTCTTTCAGGAGCATCAGGGGGCTGGGTGCCAGAAGCAGTTACAATCTTGTGCCAGACTTGGTCCCAGTGCGTCGGGACAGGCCGAGCTACTGCAGGTAATATCAGCACCGTTGACACAAAATAGAGGGGACGCCGTAACGTGGGTTCTATTCTTAAGTGAGAGGAAGATGTCACCAGATACAACTGTGGTCAACTTTAATAACAGCTGAATTGCTCAAGTCCTGTCAGGATCAAATGTATTCATGCAACCCATAGAAAGTCTGTAGCGAGATGAAAATGACTACAGCTTTCCTGTCGTCTCGGATCAGAACATCTGTCCAGTCATATTCCATACCCACTGTCTTTTTATTTCTCATTTGTCATGAAGGATCTCTGGGTTATTTGGGTTATTTTACATTAGACATTAAAGGGTAACTTATACCAATGTCAACATGCAGTTGTAATGCTCACATTATCCTGGACCTGTCAGTACCTGATATATTTTTTTCTTCAGCCTTTTCCGAGATCCTGGTCATTGTAATGGGGGCAGGTGTATGTTTACATTTAAAAAAAAACATCTTGATTTATGCCCAATGATGCATTTGGCAGGAGTTACCCTTTAAGAGCTGTTGTCTCAACCAGGTTTTAGGATCACATGTGTGAGATCAATAGCCATCAAGAATGAGCCACAGATGACCACAGCTCCTGAATGTCTGACACACACAGTGTCCCCAGGCTGCATCATGGCGTCTTAAACTGGGATATGTTGTTGTTTTGACATCCACCAGTTGGAAACAGCCCCTGGGACCCTACATAAAAGTATCCTATAGCCAGTAGTGATAAACCATTTTCACAGCTCATATCCAGACCACCAGACCTCACTCTGTTCAAAAAGTGGAACAGCAGCGCTGATCTCTCCCACAAAAGCCAGTCCGGTAATCCTCCATTTGAAATCAGCATGGCTCTGAGCCCCCTCACCAGGTAAACAACATGCCATCTTGTGGCGCACGCTATGTGCCAGCCTGAAGGTGCAATGGGTATTTTCATAGCACAGTGATATGCTGAGTGGCACCATACATCCTAAATAAAATAAATTAAAATAGCAGACTGTATGTCACAGTGAGAGTCCAGTGCACTAACATCTAGCCATTACAGCGGATATATATTCAGCCATTACTTACACAACACAAGATGACACACAAGATGCCATCAAAGACATTTTCTTATTTCTTTTTTATTATGGGGACCCCCTCGAAAATGAGAAATCCTATCTCAAGGGGCTATCCCCCTAAACAAATAAATTGAAATTGAAATGTTTCACTGATTCTTGAGAAAGCGGCTACAACATGTCTCAGCAATAAACTGCCAATTCTGTTGAAAGTAAACTACATTTTCATGAACAAAATGAATCCAGGTAAAGACCCAGGGGTCTGTTACACAAATGTACAGTCGTTTGAAATATTTAAGTGTAATTTTATTACTTTTCATGGCTATAAACCTGCCCACACCCTGTAAAAACAGCAGTCCCAAGGACAGACATCATTTCAATTGACTTAAAATGTAAAAATCACTGATATTATTGAATATTATCACCATGATGTGAAAGTCCATATAGAAGTGGTTCTGCAGATATGCACATAGTGCGTGTAAAGCAATATTTACTACTATTTTCTGATTGCTCAAAGTGTGTCCAGCATATTAGTCACCACCGTCAGATTTTTTTAAAAACACAATAAAATCAGGTATGCAAAAGGTCATTGTCATTACTTAGGACCCCTTTTCAAACCTTTAGCTCTACTGAATACTTTACCATCAATGAAGCTCCTGTAAGTTTACTCATTTCTCCTCAATTTGTTAATTTGCTTGGACACTGGTACTGTCCCAACCATAAACTGTCAACACCGTCGGGGGTTTTAATAGTATTATGTTACATTAATGTTAATTATATATACTTTTTCAGAAGCGGCATGAAGCCCCTAAGAAACAGACCGAAAACTAAGTGGCTAATGTGAGCAAAAAAGGCATAATATGTAAAAGAGTGTTTTTTTTGTCTCACACCGTCAGATGTCACCACCGTCAGATTTTGTTCCACTCATCATCTTGTTCCATATTTTACTAAATTGTGCTGGTAAATGAAACATTACCAGACATGTTAGTAATAATTGTGACCCAAAATTATACCCCAGCCTCCACTGAGGTGCATTTGGAGGGTTTTTGTCACAAAACCTGACGGTGGTGACATCTGATGTAGTTCACAAAAAAGCATGTGTTTTACATGTTTTTGACAAGTTTTAAGAATATGCTTCCAATAAGTATCTAAAATTATGTTGAATTGTAAAAGTAATTCACTTAAATACAGTAAACATATTTTTTTTACTTCTAATTCTGTCTGACGCTGGTGACAAAACCAAGAAAGAGAACCAAAAAAAATGTAAAACATGGGGAGCTTGGCCAATACATTCACTTCACAGCCAAGACCTTCTTCTAATACACCTCTATATTTTGGATTTGAACAACTTAAAACCTGTTTATGCCACATTTTCAATAATCTAGGCCTACTTCCTAGAGTATCTCACAAATGAAGAAAAAACACATGCACAAACATACTGTGCACACACAAAAATAAAGTGTTTATGCTAGATGTCATTGACTTGATAGGGCTATTTATTTTGCTAAATGTAGGTAATAATTAGGTCACTTTCACCACCTTCAGATTACTGTCACCACCGTCAGTTCTTAAGTCACCACCGTAAGAAGGAGTTTTGGACATTTAAAAAAAATGTCCTTACAAAAATTTCTTTTGGAGTTGTTGAATTATCAAAGTAATAGCAAATTTAAGCCTACACGAATATTTGTGAAATTACAAAAAATTGTTTGATCTATTTAGGCATTAAGTAAGCATTGTCTGACAGCACATATTTTTAAATTAGAACACATGAAACAGTATTAAAATAGAATGAAAGTGAATTTTCAACATTTAAATGCATGTGTGTGAACCAAAACACACACACAATCACTTAAAAACTCCAGATACATATGCAACCAAATCAATACACTTTTTATTGCTTTTAATTGTGTCTGACGGTGTTGACAAAAAACAAGGTATGATCGGAGAAAAACCTGATTTCTGGAAAAAAATTCAAAATGGGGAGATTGGCCTTGTGCATTTCTGAAAAGCCAAGACCTTTGTCTACGAGGATATACCATATTATTTTGTAATTCACTTCGTTTTTTTCTTTCAAGATTACAACTTGTTTTAGCCACTTCATCAAGAATCAGTGGTTTAATACTTGTACTTTACATTGTGTTTTCATAAATATGTATACTTCACAAGGAAAAAGACTAAGGATAAAAAGAAGACAGGGAACAGAATCAAACTTGAAAATGCCACACAGTAAATAATTGGGTTAAAAAAGCAGAATCCTGGGCATGCGGTAAAATATGAAGCTAAACAAAACTAAATGTGACAATATGTAATGCCATAAGGACTATACTAGATTTGTGTAAAAATGATATATGATCTGTCAAAGTGTGTTGACATGTCAGTTGATTTATGATATCACAGTTGAGAAAAGACCTGCCACTTTGATGGTGTGTAGACAGTATATATATATTTATGCCTGCAAAGCAGTTTTGTGTTGAAAAGCAAATTACACAGGTGGAATAATGGGGTGAATAAAGGGAGAGACTGAAAAAGAGCCCAGTAGTGTTGGTGGGTGCAAATAAACTCACAAATACACACACACACATGCACATGCACGTGCGCGCGTGCACACACACACACACACACACACACACACACACAGACACACACACACACACACACACACACACACACACACACACACACACACACACACACACACACACACACACACACACACACACACACACACACACACACACACACACACACTTACTTCATACTTCATAACTTCATATACATATCCAGAGGTGTAGTGGGTCTGTGCTGCATTGGTAATGGCAGGCATGTTGGGTTAAACTCATCAGGGTGTATGAGCTGCTAGAAGAGCTTTGGTCAACATGAGACACTATGCTTGGAGGGTCCGGTGTGTGTGTGTGTGTGTGTGCGCGTGTGTGTGTGTGTGTGTGTGTGTGTGTGTGTGTGTGTGTGTGTGTGTGTGTGTGTGTGTGTGTGTGTGTGTGTGTGTGTGTGTGTGTGTGTGTGTGTGTGTGTGTGTGTGTGTGCATAATTTGTTCTTCTGCAGTCAGTTGAGGTGAGTATGCCCTTTGTGAAATTTACAAACAAAAATCAATTCATTAATTATTCAGTACACAACACATGAATGCAAACACTTTTCTGTATTCAATTGTTGACACCACTCTCTGTTTGGCATCTCTCTCTCTCTCTCTCTGTAGTGTGTGTGTGTGTGTGTGTGTGTGTGTGTGTGTGTGTGTGTGTGTGTGTGTGTGTGTGTGTGTATGTGTGTGTGTGTGTGTGTGTGTGTGTGTGTGTGTGTGTGTGTGTGTGTGTGTGTGTGTGTGTGTGTGTGTGTGTGTGTGTGTGTGTGTGTGTGTGTGTGTGTGTGTGTGTGTGTGTGTGTTGAGATTCACAAAGCTGTACACTTTGAAGTACATGCGCCCCCAGATATTTCAACAACTCCTCTCACTCTAACTAGAGTTACTTGAACAACAGTATGTCTCAGAGGTGAGGTTAGGTGTAGGTGTTTGATCTCACACTGGAAGGCAAAACTGTGAGTGTGAGAGTTGCACCTATCTTATCGCTCTGTGTGTGTGTGTGTGTGTGTGTGTGTGTGTGTGTGTGTGAGTGCGAGTGCGAGTGTGTGTGTATATTCGCGTGTGTGTGTTGTGTGTGTGTGTGTCTGTGTGTCTGTGTGTAAGTGTCTGTTTGTGCGTCAATCACAGCCTGTTACCATGTATGAGTGGTCAGGTGTGAGCGTGGCTAAATCCAGTTCAAAAACCCTGGAGTAATATAGACTGGATCATAGACGTGAACGGAATAGGAAAGAAATAAAAGAGGAACATGCAAGAAACATGGATGAGGTTGACTCCATCCTCCTAGATCCCTTACCAACTCCATCCTTGTTTAGATATTCTTCCTTCAGGCAGAAGGTTCAGAGTGCCTTTGGCCAGAAAAGCTATATATTAAAAAATCATTCATCCCCACACAGAACACTCATTCCCCACATGCCTCAGATACAGTAAATGACACACACACAAGCCTTCAATCAAAACACAATTTTCTAATTTGGCAACATGTTAAATAATAAAGCTTTTTGAATCTTGAAAGCGAGAGCGAAGAGCGGAATCAAGGATAGGGGGCAAGAAAGAAAATTCAGAATAAGTGAGTAGTAAAGTAAGTAGAGAGGGGAGGGGCAGCAGTAGGGCTGACAACTCTCGGGGGGTATTTAGTATTTGGTATTTCTTGATACAATTTCCAGCATTTTAACCAAATTGTGTCCATTTCAGCTCAATACGGAACAGTAATTTTGTTTTTTTATGTGTAATATGGGAACGATGGCGTATTTCAAGGGACGGTTGGCAACTCTAAGCAGCAGTCTGAAGTGGATAGGAGAGCGGTAGCAGTACGCTGCCAAGCACTCCCAGGAAAACAGGTGTTGGATCAAACAACATTTAAACCTCAGACGGTCTCTGTCAGGTGTATAGGTGATACGGCCTATACTGTATACACCTGACAAAGACCGTCTGAGGTTGAAATGTTGTGCTGAATAGCAGCAAGAGTGTGCGGATTTGTCCTTCTTATTTTATGTGTTTTTTCAGGAGCCAGATGCAGATAGACAAACCAATGTGGCTGGATCAAAAACACAAATGACTGATGAGAATCAGTTGGATATCTATCCACTTCTATACAGCAAATGAAGCACCGGAGAACACCGGCAATGTCTTCCACTTCCAATTTGACAATTTGACTTAAACTGTTCATGAAGGAACTATAGTGGTGTCGTTGTCAGCAAAAAAAACAGTTATTGCGTGCTTGTCCCTCTACCCCTGCAACACTTCTTTTTTTGTTACTTAGTTTTGCATTTAGCAAGCTCTAGGTGATATTCCTCGATGCCATATGGCATATGGTTAGTGTGTGTGTGTGTGTGTGTGTGTGTGCGCGCGCAATTGTGAGTGTGTCAATGTGTGTGTGTGTGTGTGTGTGTGTGTGTGTGTGTGTGTCTGTGTCTGTGTGTGTGTGTGTTTCTTGTGTGTAGTTTCCAGTGAGGAAGGACAATGAATCAGGCTAAATGGTGACAAGGCAGCAGAGAGGGAAGAAAATGAGCTTGGAGCGTCTGATGTGTAACACTGGGGCAGAGATGCGATCAAACACACAAGCTCCACTGCACACACAATAGGCCTCAGGGGGAACAAGTGGCAAATTACACACACACACACACACACACACACACACACACACACACACACACACACACACACACACACACACACACACACACACACACACACACACACACACACACACACACACACACACACACACACACACACACACACACACACACACACATGCTGATACGCAACATGAAAAATGGGGAATGCTTAGGCATGTCCTTGTAGTGCATTCATCCTGGATACCAATAGCTAACTTCCGTTATGATGGAGCAAAGACTGCATACACACACAAACACACACACGCACACACATACACAGGTGTATTCCTTCATTTTGTTTTATTTGTTAAAATCAAGGCTCAATATTGGAACCTGACTGTGTGTCTTCAATTGCTACCTTCTGCCACCGACAGTGTTTCTAACTCAACCGTTAGCCAACTCGCATGACTAACCAGTATTGTCATCCAGACTGGACATTTCTTTAAAAACTCCATTCTTCATTCTCATGCCCTAACACTCAATGCTTTTGTTCCCACTTGACAAGAAAGAAAGAAAGAAAGAAAGAAAGAAAGAAAGAAAGAAAGAAAGAAAGAAAGAAAGAAAGAAAGAAAGAAAGACAGTACTCCAATTTAGAAGCAACAAGTATATGGGACAGGACATGTGGTTATGTAAACCTGCTCCAATTCTTATTATTTAATTAACACACCATTAATTTCTTTTCATTTCTCTGTATTTCATTTCTGAGGAAACTCTGAAAAAAGTAAAACAATTTATGAAATGTTGCTGTTGTGTTCTCTAGCCTGAGCAGAAAACTTAAAGAGATAGCCAGCGCTCACTAAACACTACAAAGCGCACCAGAGAAGAATAGAAAATAGCAAAGACAGACACACACACATGGCAGAGAAAGAGAAGAATGCAATGCAAGAAGAGAAGAATGGGATGAACGCCAGGCAGACTCAGTAGTGTTGTGCAAGACAGTAAGACAGAGACATGACACCACACAAAAGAAGAGAAAAGAAGAAAAGAGTCGACATGCTGCTGCACATGAAACATCAAACAGTTTCGTGTGTCAGTCTAACACAATGGCAACGTGGAGTGAAAGCAACACTTCTGCCACACAGTCAATGCAGCATGGGAAAATTCTCCCACTTCTTTCATATTTTTCAGCTGTCTCAGTCAAGAATAATAAAATGTGAAATCTGAAATATTCTGTCTGGAGAAGTTAACCCTGCACAGTATCACCTTACTGATGTGTGTAGGTGGGGAATGAAAGTCAAGTGAAGAAATCAAACGTTTGCATGAAGATCAAGGCCTTCAACAAGTGACACTCCCACCCAACTTACTACAGCTAACTAGTCCTAAAAAAGCGAATTCAGACTGTTGTTTGTCAGCCAACCAGAGGCCTGAAAGGAGTTCTAGAATGATCCAATGTCTGTTACTGTTCCATTTAAGTGCACTTTGTATGTGAGAGAGCCAGTGAGATAAAAGCAATTGTTTCAATGAAACAATTGTTGCAGTTCAAAACAAGCTGTGTGGCTGGAAAAGGGGATGTAGTGGGGGGAGTCGGATGATAACTGATGATTTAAGGATGTATGGTTTAGCTTTGGCCAGCTCACGCCTCATCATTTCATTTAGAATGGGAGATTCCCTAATGATGCTTATAGGAAGGACACAAAAACAGACTAAGAAAAAATGTATAAAGGTCTGACTGCGTTCCCATGCAACCACTGCACTGTTTATGTTTGGAGGCGGCATTTGGACTGCAGACGTGCACAGTAGCAGCGCCTCCTTCCTCCACACCTACAAAACAGTAGCAGCGCCTCCTTCCTCCACACCTACAAAACAGTAGCAGCGCCTCCTTCCTCCACACCTACAAAACAGTAGCAGCGCCACCTTCCTCCACACCTACACAAATCAATAAGGGAGCAAACAGTCCCTGCCACATGGTGCTCTTGACGACCGGCTGCTTGTTTGTTTACATGGCCAAAGGCAGGGCCGCTGACAGCTTTGGCTGGGCCCAGGGCAAAGTCATCTGAAAGAGCCCCCCGTTCATGAATATGCAATGTAATGAAAACTCAAGTCTTGGCTCCCTCTCTTCCTGGGTCCGGGACAACAGACCCCTTTGTGCCCCCCCTGTTGGCTTCCCTTGCCACGGGGTTTTAAAATATGGGCAGCATGGCCACAGGATTTTCAAATATGGCAGTGACAGTAAGACTAGAGATGGCTAGCCGGGGGCCTGAAGATAAAGCAGCAGTGTTGTCGGCAGCAGCAGTAGTTTCAGTCATGCTGAAGGCAGTGATGTGATCACACGTGCAGTGTGGTGATCGATGAAGCAGGCCTTGGTCTGGTTCACATCACAGGATAAAAGAGGAAAAATGGTATAGGGCTCATAAACGTGTAAAGAAAAAATGGAGAGGGAAAAAGTCTGACCGGCGGAATAGCAGCATCTGGACAGCTCATACCGTACACAGGGCCAGTATTAGTCCATTTGATACCGATCTGGACAGCTCATATACAGGGTCCAGTATTAGTCCATTCGATACGAGCCAGGCGGTGGGAGTGAAGAGAATGTTTTATTATATAGCTGTACACAGCAAACCAAGAGTGTGTTCCTCACTTAGCGCTGAAGAAAAGGCTCCCCAAGTACAAGGAAAATAAATGGCTCAGTGCCACTGATGAGTCTAGCAGGCAGGCATAGGTTTCTATTGCAGACTGAACAAGAGGAGAGCAGAGGAGGTGATGGAGCTAGGCTGTGGCTGAGAGGAGGGGAGAGGAGGTGATGGAGCTAGGCTGTGGCTGAGAGGAGGGGAGAGGAGGTGATGGTGCTGGGTGCTGGTGGACAGGAGGGGAGAGGAGGTGATGGTGCTGGATAGTTGAGAGGAGGGGAGAGGAGGTGATGGTGCTGGGTTGTGGTGGAGAGGAGGTGATTGTGCTGCGTTGTGGTTGTGAGGAGGGGAGAGGAGGTGATGGAGCTGGGTTGTGGCTGAGAGGAGGGGAGAGGAGGGCAGTGGAGGTGAGAGTTGTGTTTGCGGGCAGGGGATGTGGGCAGAGTTACTGTAGGTCGGATAGGGAGGGAAGGGAAAGGAAACCGCTTGATTAGACCGTGGCAAAACTTTTATGAGCTGTTAAATGTACTGGATACTGTTCTCACTAGCCCTTGAACACAACCTGAAACATTCATGAGGGGAGCACCCAGGAATTCAAGCATGTCCTGCAGGAGGGCTCTCCTCCTCCCTCATAGAGTGGAGTCACATCACTGACTGAGGTTCAGTATCAAATTAATCAAGCTATTTCCTCTGCCTCCCATACTCCTATTCCTCTGCCTCCCTGCTCACTAGGGTTGTAACGATACACTCAACTCACTATTCGGTTCATATCATGATTTTTGAGAGAGAGAGAGAGAGAGAGAGAGAGACAGAGACAGAGAGAGTGTGTGTATGTGTGCTTGGTGCAATATTTCCATGTGTGCATTTGTGTGTGTGTGTGTGTGTGTGTGTGTGTGTGTGTGATAGAGAGAGTGTGTGCATGTGTGCGTGCCTGCAATATTTTCATGTGTGCATTTGTCTGTGTCTATTTATACAACGATACAGTTTGTGTGTATGAATTTATGTGGAGGTGTTAAAAAATGATGACATACCATGCATGGCAGGGCCTCAAGGTGTCAACAGAAGCCATTATCGCCATTCTGATGACACAGAGATTCATTGAGCTGGATGCCCAATTTAAGTTTGGAGGCGTGCAAAACGAATTCACAAATTGGCCAGATTACCTGGGGGTGGGAGAGGCGACTGTATCACTGTGGCGAGTGTCAGTGCAACGCATCATATTGTAGTTTACCTGGGTGAAATGCTCCCCTTCTCCTCCAGTAGTGTGTGTGTGTGCGTGCGTGCGTGCGTGCGTGCGTGTGTGTGCGTGCGTGCGTGCGTGCGTGCGTGTGTGTGTGAGAGAGAGAGAGATCATGAAATTGACGGGGAAAGGAAAGGGAAGGACGGACAGTAAGGAAGAGAATGAGGAAGGCAGCCGGTAGCATCTGAGAGGAAGAGGATGAGGAAGGCAGCTGGTAGCATCTGAGAGGAACTGATAAGAGGAAGGTGTTTATTCCCCCCACAGATATGACAGGAAGGGATTCCCTCAAGCTCTGGAAAGGCAGGAAGCAGGATGAGTCAGAGTTATGGAGGGAAACAAGCGAGGGAGAGGAGGGAGAGAAGGAAAAAGAGAAAGAGGAAAGTGTCAGAGACAGAGGAGCGACAGCAAGAGGACATGGGAATCCTGCACTTACACTGAATCATCAGTTGCATATTTTATAGCTTATTTTTTTCTATTTTGTATTACATTAGTTATTCTGTTAATAGCCTATATCTTTACTTTTGTGGGCATTTGTGGGTTGCTTCCAAACAACATCTCACTGCATCTATATAGTGACAATAAAGCACTATGAGAAGAGCGATCCTTCAGCAGCGACTGGTAAAAAGAAATGCAGTTTGTGTACCCATCACAACATGTACATAACCATGAGCTCGTTTCTGTCCTGCAGAGTGGGCAGGGAATGACAGCCAATGCCCAAGAGACTGTGATTCATGTACAGCACTGCACACACAGCACAGCACAGCTGCTTTGATAACAGGTGTTGACACTTTCAATCTTAATTTACATACCATGTCATCCACTGTATCTCAGGCTCTCAGTATCTCATTTGAATGTTTATATAGTGTATAAGTATAAAGCAATTAGTGGATTAACAGATTCATCTGTGTGATTCAAACACAGGTGCTACGATGACAGCTGTTCATGCAGAGAAAGATCAGCACCTTACTGATTTACTTCATGGTGCAGCATAGAAGTGAATTCTACCTCTCAGCATATGATTTACATCATGATCTAAATTAAATGTGTAAATATTTGAATCATGCATATGGACTCTGACCTCATATTTCTCATTAGGAAAAGTATGTCCCCCCTTTCTTGGAATGTAAAAGAAGGGAAAATCTGCACACTGTTGCTGCCCACTGACTAAAGCTGGGCTTACACTGTGCGACTTTTGCCCCGGTTTTGCCCCGATTTGGCACTCGCACGACTTTTTGAGAGTCGGGCCGATTTCTTGCTCAATCGCAGGTCAATCGTGAGTCTCGCATCGTGCAGTGTACATGGGGTAACGACAAGCGATTTTGCCTCACGATTGTGCAATCGCAGGGTCGCAAGAAAATCAAAACGGTTTGAAATTCTGGTCGTGGCTCGTGCGCAAATCGCACAGTTAAAGCAGTGCTACGACCCGATTTGACACTTCACATGCACATAGGGCCGTGCGATTCGCTGTTGAGCGCGACCTCATCTCCACCTCAGGTGCGCATGTTCCCTCCTCTGCAGACCGGGGAAACATGCCTGTCGCGTCGTAGGCTACGGTGGAAACATTTCGCTCGCATCCGACTGTCGGCTCGTGTAGTGTGAGGACGTGAGTCGTGAGCTGTGAACTTTTAAACAGTGAAATCCCATCGTGCAGTGTGAGCAGAAGCTTAAGACCCACGAGTGAAAATATCGCACAGTGTATGCCCGGCTTTATACAACATAGCCGTGGCCTAGTGGTGAAGGGGATGGTCTTTAGATCAGAGGATTGCAGGTTCAAATCCCACCCTTACCACTCCCCACCACACTCCATGGCTGAGGTGCAATCCCCACACTCCACGGACTGTAACCAATACCCTGTAATTGAAAAAGAAGTGTAAGTCACTTTGAATAAAAAAAATGGTCAGCTAAGTGTAATATAATGTAATGTTTCGACCTCATAGGTTTTTGTGAAGTGTATAACGTTGTGTTGAATAATTCGGTGAGCAGCAACAGTGTGCAGATTTGTCCTTCTCTTATATGCCCTTTTTTGATCCAGCACCTAACGTGTTTTACTGCATGTGGGCGCATCACTCACACTACTATCCCCTTTCCTGGCATAGCATGCCAATATAGAAACCACACTGGCTGCCAAGAAGGGAGATGGCCATTAAAACCCTGACCCTTAACACTTTCCATTTGTTAAATAGTTTCATGATTAGCTTCGTCTCTCAATGTGTGTCTTGGATGCTGGCTTAATGCTTTTATGGTTGGCTGTTTTTCTTGAAAGGAGGTGACATCAGTCAAGCAGCTTGTGCTCTGTTTTACAGACTGTTGCTTCCCTTTAACTAATTAGGCCAATTAATTTATATGGCGAGGAAAAAGATGAAGTTTTTAAAATCAAGACACTAATGAGAGTGACAGCGATATTTTCCACAGTCTTGTTAGTGGTTTCATCAATTTTATGTGCGTTGACTCTTCACCATTTCCTCTTGAATTAGATTCCTATTCCTCGTCTAACCTGAAGGGTGTCCAGAAGAAAGAAGAATGCTGTACTCACAACGTTGCATCAAGGACAAGAAAAATGTGTCTTCCTTTTCACAATTCCTTCATTTTGACATCCAAAAAAACCTCATTGGGCTTGCCTTGATACACACTTGACCTTCGAGGCCTTGTTCTTGATGCGTCACATCTGGCATTGATGTTTGTTTGATCAAACTTTAGAAGACAGAACAAAGACAATAACAAACCAACAATGCTTGAGAAAAAGGCAACAAGTTGAAAGTGAGACAAGGGCTCCCCACAATGCTACATCTCATATCAGAAATTTTACTGCTCTCTCTCTCTCTCTCTCTCTCTCTCTCAGACACACACACACGCACACACACACACAGATCAGTTCCAGCTGTCCGATTCACTCACACCCACACACACAGATCAGTTCCAGTTCGTTTCAGATTTAAACAATAGCCATAGCGTTTCTGTCCAGAGAGACAGAGATATTGGGGATCTGGTGCTATTCCATTACACCAGGCTATCCCCTCTGCTTCCCCTGAACAGAAACTGCCAGATTGCCTCATGAAAGACAGACCACCCCCCAGGAATAGAGGAGTCATTCAGACACAGTCATATCAACTTGCATGGATGAAGCAGAAACAGAGCGATGGAGAGAAAAACAGAAAGAAGGCGAAAGAGAGAGCAAGACAGACAAAATGGACAAGAGTTTATAGAACATAACAGGCAGACTGCTCACAATAGTTTGATGGGGCAATGAGATGGGGTAGTGGTGTAGTCTACGTAGAACGCTGGCATACGCAGTATACCCACTTAAAATGGATTGATCCATTATTTAGAATAGCACAAATATATACAATATACCTACCTCAAAAAATGCTCAAATATACAGTATACCCACCACAGAAAAGTAGACTACACCACTGAGATGGGGTCTACAGGGGAAGGGATCAGGGAGAGAAAGGGAGCTATCCTCGGCGTCCATGCTCACGTCTTGCTTGTCGTTTTTGGTGATATGGCATGCACGTATGCCCCCCTCAGCCGCCGTTTCCGCGGCCCTGTCCGTAGAACTTCACCAGCTTGCTTGTCTGCCTCCTTCAGCCAAGCTCACTCCCCACGACAGACGGCTCTGGATTTCCGGATTCTGCCATGGCCTTTCACCACCGCCCCTGTCGTGGGCTTACATATTTCCCCACCAACGCGAACGCTCCATATTGTCATGATTCATGGACAAGCAAAAAATGCCATTATATGTTTGTGTTTTAATCTCTGTATGTCTTTGAGTGTCATGTTTTTGCTTTATGTTACATGGTCTGTAAAGCATCTTTGAGTGTTTAGAGATGCACTATACAAAACAGATGTATTATTGTTATTATTATTATTATTATTATTATTATTATTATTAGTGATGGAAGGTCGAGAGAAGAAAAGGAAACGAATGCAGCAATTGACAAAGAGAGCATTGAGTGATGCAACACAGCGGTTACTCCCTTTTCAACATTGATTGTCTCAAGGCTTCGTCATTATGTGGAGGGAAACTGTCTTGACACGGCATGTGGTGAAATGGGACAAAAGATTAAAGAACTCTGCAGCACACAGGCCATAAAGACACTGCAGCGTGTGCCCAGATCTGTAACAAAGCTGAATTCCATCTTCAAAACAAGGACACGCTCTATAAACAGAGGCAGTGAATTAAATGGTGTCGCCGTACTGATCTGAGGCTTTTTTAAAATGTCATTTTGAAAAAGTAAATACGTGCTTCCTCAGTGTTTAATTTTAATTTTTTCATTTAGGATCTGAGACTTTCTGCCATTGTGTCCAAGAGAGGAAAGTCCCCTAAGCTGTTGCAGATGTTGTAGTATAACAGGCAGAGTAAACATTGATGTAATGAATCGACTTGCCTGATGCTCTTTGTTTGGGTTCAAACTAAGGGTCAGACACCACAGTTGAGTGCAACTGCAGAGCCTTCCTGCTTCTGAGAGAGAGAGAGAGAGAGAGAGAGAGAGAGAGAGAGAGAGAGAGAGAGAGAGAGTGAGTGAGTGAGTGAGTGAGTGTGTGTGTGTGTGTGTGTGTGCGTGCGTGCATGCGAGTGTGCCCGCGTGCGTGCGTGCGTGCGTGCGTGTAGAAAGAGGGCAGGGAGAGGGAGAGAAATAAAGAGAGAGGGAGAGGATAGAGAAAGTGGAAGAGAAAAATAAAGAGAGACATATCATTTAACATGAGTCAGTGTGGAAATGAATACATAGTATGTATTCAAATTGAATTTCATACCACCTCCTCATTCCGCCTTTGTGACTGTGTCCCTTGCCACCCTAGTGTGTTTCTGATGTGTGGCCTTGAAGCAATGCAGGCACTGTAGAGAAGCATTCAGGGTTGGACTGGAGGACAAATAGGACCCGGGCACTTTGGATTAAAGGGTCCCTCAAATTAGTGACGCAGAACTGACTCACTGGTGGTCCCCGCACCCTCATGGGCCCCTATATTCAGAATGTTTTACATTTCTCACAATAGGGGCCCAGGAGGGTGCAGGGCCCACCAGGTAATGCCTGCTATGCCAGATGACCAGTCCAGCCCTGCCTTGTAGCAATGCAAGCACTGTAGAGAAGCATGCATGCAGGACTGGCTGCCTCTGGCCTCGATCACACAAATGTAATTCCAGCCTTGTCTGCCTGAACAGGATGTGAATCGCAGAGATATGCATATCCACACATATAGACAGAAAAACACACGCACACACGCAAGCACACACACACACACACAGGCACGCAAGCACACACGCGTGCACGCACACACGCACACACGCACACACCTATACGAACCACCTATACCTACACACATTCCCCTTTCCGGCACAGAGTCCCTCTTCTCATCCAGCAAAAGTGAAATGGAGAAATTGAGCCTGGAGAAAAGAGAGCGCTACACCAGTGAGGTCTTAAAAAGTCACAATCAATAGAAAATGTGGGAAGGCAGAGGATGAGCAGCAGACACAGAAAATCAAGCAACACACACACACACACACACACACACACACACACACACACACACACACACACACACACACACACACACACACACACACACACACACACACACACACACACTCTAGGCTGAGCTGAACAGCCCCGTTGCAACCGAATGACTGAGCACACTGGCACAGTACAGCACTGGGTTAGCAGAGGGAGCTACACACACACACTGGGTCATAAAAGCCCCACATTGATCCCTCATCTTGTTATGTGGTTTGATACATCATGCCTGGGCTGGGCTGGCTTGTCACATCTCTTTCCTCTATGCGGCAAACAGAACAACGCACTGTTACGCCTTGAAGGAGGCACAGCTCAAAATGAATAGATCATTGACATACGGGTGCATTCCAATATGCGGCCTTGCGTCCTCCACTTGTGTTTGTGGCTTCACGTTTTGCTGAAGCCGCGCCTCAGTGGAGAAAACAATTAAGTTTCCCCGCTGTCAGCTGTCTTGTTAAGTCCAAGACTAAATGAAATGTTATAATTGAGAACACAGTCTTTATGTAAGAACAATGTAACACCATATCACAAAGGAAAAATAGCCCAAATCACATGCAACACATATACACATTGCCTTAGTTTTTCTTGACCGCATTCTTGTGGAATCGATACATTTTCCATAACCCAGTTCTTGCTAAACAGTTAATTTGTGTGGCATTTAAGTAGTACAAAATTTGCTGTTTTAGCTCTGATAATCCAAGACCTATTCCTGACTAAGAAACTATGCACGGCTGTATGAAAGCATCGCAACACCTTGTGTCAAAAACAAGTCACGTTGTTAAATGCCATGGCTGTCACAACGCTCAAACCATTAAATCAAAACTATTTTCTCACTTTGAAGATGAAGATCATTCAACACTGTCAAGACAGCTCGCATATCTATCTCAAACAACATTCAAGGAAGCAAAGAGCATTGTATATTGTACACAAGACAAGCAAAAAGGGTTTTGGAAGATCTGATAAGTAGGTTTATGCAAGATCCATCTTGAAAACAATAGACTTTTTTTCTTCACAAAATAAATGGCAGAGAGACAGCAACAGACAGAAATGATATGAATATGAAATTAGTTGATGCAGGGCTGGACCGGTAATCTGGCATACAGGGCATTTTCCCAGTAGGCCGCCAGTCCCCAGGGGTCGACGGTGTTGTTTTGTTGTTGCTTTTGGGTCATTCCAGCTGGAATCAGCAAATGGTCCCCACTCGACCCCCTCAGATTTTGCTTGAAAAAAAAATCTGTTGTTGAGATTGACCAACCATTTAGATGGGGCAGCACATTGGTCCATTTTTAATGAAAACAGTGGACTGAGCTAACCATATTGTAGTAAAACAGGGGGCTATGTGAGGCAGGGGCGTAAAGTATACCCCCGCAGCCCCCGCAAGGCAGGGGGCCCATACGAGGCGGGGGCAGTGTTGCCAGATGTGTCTGACCAAATCCCGCCCAAAAGGTTCTCAAAAACCGCCAAAATGCGCTAAATTCTGCCCAAATTCAACAAATTACATTGACTTCTATGGGCCCAAAACGGCTTAAAAAAACGCCAAATGGCCAATTTTTCCCGTTTTTGCCCGCCGACGCTCATCCAAAGTAGCCCAATTGGGCGGGCATCCGCCCAATCTGGCAACACTGGCCGGGGAGCCCACATGGACCCTTTGACTTGAAGAAACGGGCCCCCTCCAGATGATATTAGGCCCTCTTTGTTCATTCGGGGGCCCATTCTTGGTAGCTTGCAGGGGGCCTGAAGTACTTGCTTTACGCCAGTGATGTGAGGGGTTGGCCTTTGCCCAAAATTGCCCGGGCCGTTTTTTGGTCCCAGGCCAGCCCTGGTTGATGTTTACAGTAAACAGGTGGAGAAAAAACTTCACAGCTGCCTAATTTCACTCTACAATAAATCTGGCGAGAAAAAAACTGGAATATTCAGTACTTTGAAGTTAGGTGCTTTGATATCAGACCCAATTATGTCACGAATGCTAAACCTTAAACACAATACACAGTCCATGCTGGTTTTATCTGTGTGTGTGTGTGTGTGTGTGTGTGTGTGTGTGTGTGTGTGTGTGTGTGTGTGTGTGTGTGTGTGTGTGTGTGTGTGTGTGTGTGTGTGTGTGTGTGTGTGTGTTTGCGCGCACACACATCTACGAGTGTGTATTTGTGTGCGTGTATCTGTCTGCAAGTGTGGGTGTCTGCGAGTGCATTTGTGAACAAGTTGCTTCTTGAACGCTGTGAATAAAGCAATATGTGGCAGCAATTAGTTAACAGTTAAAGTCCATGAAAACTGCAAATGCTGACGACTGTACACTCAGGTCAGCTGAGGACGTGATGATGGAGGAAGAGAGGGATGAGGGGTGAGGGACGGAGGGAGAGAGAGACAGAGAGAGAGAGAGAGAGGCAGAAAGACAGACAGACAGAGACTGAGACATAAACAGATAGAGACAAGGTATATGGAGAGAGAGGGAAGATGGAGAGAGAGAGGGGATATGGATGTAATGGAGGGATACAGCTGTGTTAGAATAAAAGAGTAGAGAGAAAGGGTGATGCAGGGAGAGAGCAGGAGCATAGAGTAGTGGCCGCGCCCTCCTCGTGAAGCATCACCTTCAGCGTTGCTTCTAGTGAGGCCAGGAGCAATGCAAATATCGTTTCTGAGCTCCACAAAAATTGGGAACTCCTCCCACTTTGTCGGGAAGCAAACAACCAGTAGCAAACCAAGGGAGGCGGTTCACCCATGCCGTTTGGGAAATGTTAATTGTTATGCTCTTGGTCTGACCAATTCTCGAAGAGATTTAAAAGTTGATGATAATCAGGCTAATAGCGCAGTGCAGGAGTAACAAAGGGGGGAATCCTGAACTGCTAATATATTTAACTGACTATACAGACACACACAGCACAACCTCTTAAAGTGTACATTCCATTGATCTCTATAAGGGGACAGGGTGGTTTGATAGAAGTCGTTGCATCACAACAGAGTGGAACGTACCCCATCCCCTTAGTACTGTATCATTGGTACATTCTGAAGATGACACACACACCTCTCAAACGATGAATTATTGAGCGTTGTGTGCATAAAGTTGTTTCTGTTGAGGTGCTTGAGATAGATCAGCTGATATCCAGTCCTTAAGGGTGGCTGACTTTGGTTATGAATAAGTGAAGTTCAAGACAGCAGTGGACATGAGCCTAATTCTGATTTCACCCCACGCTGAGCTGTCAACAGTATGGGCATAATTAGGCCATATCTGACCTTGGACAGGGAAGAGACAGTGAGGGATGGGTCTGAGACACACCTCTGAAGGGAGAATATGATGGAGGGATGGATGGAGGAGAGAGACGAGGAGGGGCGGAGGGGTGAATGTGATACAGACAGAGAGCTTGAGGGTTTTTGGAAAGACACGTACACCGGTGAAACAAAACTGAAAAAAAGAGAGAGAGAGAGAGAGAGAGAGAGAGAGAGAGAGAGAGAGAGATGATTGTGTGTGTGTGTGTGTGTGTGTGTGTGTGTGTGTGTGTGTGTGTGTGTGTGTGTGTGTGTGTGTGTGTGTGTGTGTGTGTGTGAAAAAGACAGACAGGTACAGCATTAGATCATTAACGATGACCAATATGCCGACTAATCATTTCCTAGCAACAAAAAAAAGCCACGCCACTAGTAGCCACATAGCATGTCTTCACGGTCTGTGTGAGAAAGTGAGGCTGTGTGTGTATGTTGCGTAGGCACATGTGAAAGACAGGGTATGAATACATGTATGAGAAAATCAATATTGGAAGACCTCAGAGGTCTCCCACCAATGTCAATGTCAGTCTGATATACTACTTACAAGTGAGTGATGAAGTAATGAAGATGGAGAAGTGCCGAAATAGGCAGGAGCAGGAGCATGGGTATGCATGTGCAACTTCTCTAATGTGTGTGTGTAAAAGACACGAATGGGTGCACTGTTGCATGTGCACACTGCACTGCACACAAAAGAAAGAAAGAAAGAAAGAAAGAAAGAAAGAAAGAAAGAAAGAAAGAAAGAAAGAAAGAGAGAAATAAAAAGTGAGATGGTTTGTAGGCTACGTACATGAAAGACGGACAGCTTTATGGGGCAGCTTATTGCAGTGCCACAGAGCCATATGGAGCCATTCTGTTCTCTATGTAAAATGCAGTCAGAAGCCGAGGAAGGTGGCTCAAAATGAGAGAGACTGGAGCAGCAGCAGCAGTACCACCATCATCGTCACCACCAGCAGCAGCAGCAGCATCAGTAGCAGCTGTGTCATGAAGTATTCATCACTTCCCACTCGTACCATATGTGATGTGATCTGGACAAGACTCCTCTGATCTGGACCCCTTCCTCCCTTACTCGTGACCCAGAGATCCAGCAGGGAACACATAACACAAGTGAGAAAACTGGAACTGTGGGACAGCCAGCGTACTATAATTTGTGGAACAATGTGCAAGTTCACAATAATAATATGACGGTGCTAACCAATGTGGTGCTTTTTAGCTATGTATCAAGGCAAAGCAATGATGGCACACCAGTCTTGGCCTGCTGTGTTGTGTTGCACTTGGAATTGTTTTCACCCGTTTAAGCCTGATGCTGCATATGCTGCATTGACCTAGACGCCTGGAGCGGCATAGACTCTGCATTCAGGCTCTTGAGAATTGAGGGGTTTTTGTATTAAAAATGTGGGTGTTACAGCTGAATTAACACATTCTAGTGCAGGACGGCGGCCCTAGCTTTAAATGCAACTGATGTCATGTTCTTATGTGCTTTGGAGGCTGAGATATGGATTTTCAGGATGAGGACACCTTTTTTCCGAAAAATGGCTTAGGCATTCAGCAGGCATTTTTTGCAGGTGCTTTAGACTTGAATGGGTTAACACAGTTGTTGGCCACAGCTTATGCTGTGCAGGTGTATAGGACAGCAGTCATTGGCATGGAGATCACATGTGGTGTGGTGTGGCATCACTGTCACGTACAGTATATGACACACCTGCGCTCTGCATAAATAAATGGCAAATCAGCACGCAGACACAACTGCATCCACACAGGCTGGGTGATGAAGTCAAGATAACCCATTGGGTGCTGTTAAGGAGAAGGACAGGATGAGAGAGGGAGAGGGAGAGAGAGAGGGAGATAGAGAGAGAGAGAGAGAGAGAGAGAGAGAGCATCTAATACTCTTGTGATTAGACAGATAAAGGGATGCTTGAATCAGGAGAAATATAGGATGCAGAGCTGCTTCTGGGGGAAATCATAGGCCTATAAACAACAACATAAACATCAACATAGGCCTGTAAACAACAACATAAACAGGAAGTGGGAGATGAAAAGAGGAAGTGGGGAGAGAGGAGGGAGGTGGTGAATTATTGGAAGACCTTAAGAGATGGGGGGGGGTTAAGGAGAGCCAGAGAGAGCAAGAGAGAAACAGAGAGAGAGAGAAAGGTGGAAGATAAATGATTCAGCTTGAGCATGTGTAGAAGCTAACCATCTTAAAAGTAATGGGTTGTTGCAATCTGGTGCTGCTGAAACCTGGCTGGTCTAGTGCCCCTGGTGCCCACAGGGAAAGGCAACAACAAGCTGATGAAAGGAGAAGAAAGGAAAGCAGGAAAGGGATGAAGATGAATCGGGTTGGAGAGAAAAAAAGAGAGCAACTGTAGTCCAGAGTTATGGGAGACGAGGGGATGGGGATCTGATCTCCATGACAACAAAGGCAACTTTACATTTGAAACAGTGTTGGAATCCCAACAGTGACACATCATGTTGCGGTTAGGTATGTGTGCGTGTGTGTGTTATGTCTGTGTGTGTGAGTGTGTCTGTGTGTCTATGTGTGTGTGTGTGCATGCATGCGTGCGTGCGTGCAAAGATGAAAGACCCACATTTCTGGCAGATGAAAAGGGTACACCTGGGTATACAGGAGTGTTTCTACCTATGAGCATGTGTGTACATATAAAAGTGTGTGAATGTGAAGCATGTACAGGGCTGAAAAGCTTTTAAAAATGAAGGGGACGTTGGGAAGTTCACGCTAAGGTCCATTTGCAACTTGTTGTGCAATAGTTTCATCACTAGCTAGCTGGAAAGGTGTTCAAAGCCCTGGTATGGTGTTTAACTCTCCAACCCTCCTCCACTCCCTTTCAACCCAGCCCAAACTGCCCAGGCACTGCTCACGCACTGAACACAAAGAAGGCAGTTTGATGTATCTGAATGAAGTGGTAGACGTGCTACAGGCTGGATCAGGGTTCAGATTCAGTAGCATTCAACAAAACTGCACCTACAACAGAATGCATTCTTTTCCTTTTGTTAGAAAGGTCACTTTGGGTGCATTCAGGCCGACTGAGAACCGCGCCCGTGCCCGTTCCCGCTCCCGCATCTAATCACACTACAGATCTTTGCGTTCGCGAACCGGAAAGTTGGTTCGTAATGCGAACCGCAATATTCTTGTTTTTTTTTCTGTGAACCGTGATGACAATGTGGCCGTCAGCAGGTTCATCCTGGTAACGCAGTCACGTGCTGAAAAAGCTCAGAGCCACGTCTGAACATGGGCGGTTCGAAGGTAAGCACTTTAGTGCTGAACGTAACTGGTGCGGGCACCGGCACCGGCTCCATTCTGGTCAACCTGAAAACCCTATTAGTGGGGTTCATGTGGGGGGCAAAGTGCTCCTCCCCATCTTCCTGGGGATCTGTTTCTGTAGGGGGAATGGAAATGGCACAACCAAAAAAGAACCAATCAGTCATGGGTAAGTGGTAGGGCAGTCATGGGTAAGCGGTTAGGGCATCACACTTGCAGCCCAAAGGTTGCCCGTTTGACTCCCGACCCACCAGGTTGGTGGGGGGAGTAATAAATCAGTGCTCTCCCCCATCCTCCTCCATGACTGAGATACTCTGAGCATGGCACCATCCCGCAGCACTGCTCCATCGGGGCGCCATTTGGGGCTGCCCCCTTGCAGTGGTGAGGCATAAAATGCAATTCCGTTGTGTGCAGTGTACACTTGTGTGCTATGGAGTGCTGTGTCACAATGACAATTGCAGTTGGAGTTTCCCAGATGGACCTTCGCTTTCAGTAGGCCTACTACAAGGCAGACAATCAACCGCAGCCAGTGTGATGCATGATGATGGCACTGCTCCTTGCTCTCCCATTTTCCCTCTCCCTCTATTTCCCATCTACAACCTTGCCTGCACTTAAAGCTTCAGCTTTAGTTACCGAACCTTTCTTAAAAGCTGCAGTAGTTTCCCTTAACTTTTGTTCATGGCACATCTCAAGTCACACCCTTTCCATTCCACACAAAAGGCTATTAAGCATCTCAGGCGTGCACGCACACTACGAAATGGGGTGGGCTGCACACACACACACACACACACACACACACACACACTGTTTTGGACAAGTGTGCTCACATTCACATTCACAGTCTCAAACACAGGCACACACACACACACATTCCATGGCCGTAGCCAGCCATGTGAAGTAGGCGAGGTCCATGATGCTTTGCGTGCGCCAAATTTTTTTTATAAATATAAATTAAAAATTAATTCATAAAATAAATAAATATAGGCTACATATAGGGCCCTCCTCTATGAATGTATAGGCTTAATGTGAAATAGTAAATATGTAGACATGTATAATAATAAATATGTTGTAGTTTTCAGCCAACTCAGCCTATTCCCTTTGAAATGCTTTGGTATCATGCCTCTTTTATCATAAACAGCATCCTCCCAGTCAGTAAAGCCCTTTGTAAGGAAACTAAAGCTTGACCCTGAAGTTGCACAATAAGCTACATCCTCAGATGGCAAGTTGCTCAGCCATTCATATTTTTCTCCCAATGAAATTACACTTCAGCTGTTTTCCTCCAAAGATACAGGGATAGCTATCTCTGTAGTGCAAACCACCTATTTTGGAGTAAACTTTTTTCTTCCTAGAGTCGCATCAAACGTTTTGTTTTTATTTAGTTGTTATAGTTCTTCACAAGCGCAGAGGACAAAAGAAGAAGAAGAAGAAGAAGAAAAGTAGCCTATCCTCCGCGCTCCTGAGCCATCTGATGCGTCACGGCTATGCAGACACACAGTAGTCACGGGAGCCTCTTCAGGTGTGGATATTTTACTGCGATTGACTCTGATGAACACGTGGCAACGTCGATAGTCTTGGCACTTGTCCAAATTAACAGGAAAATATCCACACCTGAAGATGTTCCGGTGACCTCCTCTGTCAGTGTTTATCACATGCTTTCCAATTTACAATTACCTTTCGCGGATATCCTGCTTTTTACCTTTATGCAGCAGCTGATGCAGCAGCCGGCCTTCTTAAAATAATGACTCAAATGGCTTTTTAAGACACCATAGCCTACTTGTTACGCATGAGCTTTATGTAGGCTATACAACGGTTGGCTTTCTGTTAGCGGAGATCTCACCAAGTGCGGGCTTTCTGATTGCGGAGATCTCATCAAGCGCGTGCTTAATGGGCGCGTTCGTGACGGCACATTACTGCGCACGCTGCACACGCACACTTTGCCATTTCAATTTTTCCAACCAGAAATCATGGTAATTTTGCTTTGCGCAATGCTCTGTCACGAACGCGACCAAACACTTGCGATGTCGGCTGAGTTGCGTTCTCTCCCACGAGTCGCACCACTTGCGATATTAATCAATCTTGTTTACTCTCAAAAACAGAACACAAAGGCAAAACTAGAACACATAGCACATGGATGTTAACCACAGTTTGCAAAGGACGCTTCACAAAGGTTTATAGATGTTTTTTGTGTGTTTCAGTTGGTCATATTTGCCGTTAAAATAATAATAATAATAAAAAACCTCTCACGATAGGCGAGGTCCGGACCTCGCTAGCCTCAAATGTAACTACGGCCATGACACACACACACACACACACACACACACACACACACACACACACACACACACACACACACACACACACACACACACACACACACACATGTCTGTGTCAGCAACAGTGGGTGATGGGTCAGCTGGAAACTGGAAATTACCTTTTTTTAATAAAGTATTTGCGTCTGTAGCTGGGGAAGGGGCTAGATAGGAGCACATACTTTTTGGCACGGGGGCATCTGGTAGGGCCGCTGACAGCTTTAGCTGTTAGTCATCTGAAAGGGCCCCTCACCCAATACATACAATGTAATGAGAATCCAATTTTGGGCCCCCTCTGTCTCTGGGCCTGGGACATCTGTCCCCTTTGTACCCCCCTGTCGGCTTTCCTGCAGCTGGTGCCAACACTGCCAACTTCAGCGAAAAGGAATATGTCCTCGAGACATCTCTTTCCGGTTGCCATGTCCTTTACATCTCTTTTTTACCTCTCCTTCTACATCCCCCCCACCCTTCCCTCCCCTCCAGGAAGCCGACAAGGTGGAACAAAGGGGTCAGTGGTCCTGGGCCCATAGTGAGAGGGGCCTCAGAAATGGGTTCTCATAGCACTGTATGCATTTACAGAGGGGCCCTTTCAGATGATTTTGTACCGGACCTGGTCAAAGCTGTCAGCGGCCCTGCTCCCTTCACCTACCACAAACCGTAGCATTTTCATCCATCCCCAAACCACACACTGTGTGCTGCTCGGTTATGCGAGAGCTGATTCAATCAGTGTCTGAAATGCCCCTGCGTGTGGCCCTGCTTTAGGGCTGCCGGCGATTGCTAACGATCCAAAGACCTGCTGCTGATAGCTACAGTGCCAATCAAATCAGAGCTTGTGTTTCAAGAACACCTGTGGTGGGACACACACTTAGCAGAGGCGGTGAGATAAATGTGAAGCTTTAGTTGAACTGTCGAACTACCTATAGTGGGGCTCTAAGGCGAGAAATCGTTACGCGCTGGATAGAAGCATATAATTCGGTACACGTGTTCCTTGCCTGATTTGAAGACATCCTAGAAGGGGTGCCCCTTGAAAAAAAAATGTCTACCATGTCATATACAATATGTCATGTTGGTAACGCATTACATTGTTATTACATGACATTATACTTAGCTGACAATGTTAATATAGTCCTCAGAAGAGATGAAGCAAGGGTAGCCTGCTAGACCAGATGGATAAAACTACAAAATGTACATAGTGTGAAAGTATGGGTGAGTCTGTGCTTACGTGCTTGACAGCATGTAACATTGTGAACTATTTGAGAAGATTCTTGGTCTGAATTAAAATGAGCATTGCCAACACTAAATCTATGGTGAGAATAGACTGCTGCTAATGCTCGATTTGAATGGGATAGTGTCAGTGCAAGATGCCCTAGGTAGCAGGTTCTCCATCCTCTAATTTCCATAACAGATATACGTATTTTATTTGTATGAGAGAGGGTAAAGGACAGGACCTTTCCATATGTATGAAGAACCCCATAAGATCACCTAATTCTATATTTTTACAAGTGCATATTGTGAGAGCATTTCAGTCATCTTTAGAATGGCATTACAGATTACTCAATATAGGCCTACATGTAGGCCACAGTATGGCTTCAGTTCAAATTAAATGGGAATGATTTCTTAGTGTATGTTGAGTAAGAAGACAGAGATAAAAAAAATGTTTATTTGCAGACAAGTCCTCACCTAGTACTTGTGTCAAAAGTTGTATTAGTTGGCTCAGTAGTCATTGAGTACTTAAACTGCTATCAAAACTGACAGCTGATGGACAACATGTACTGTAGGTCTTTTGCCACCCTTACCCATAGGAGAAATATCTATATAGAACAACACTTCTCATATGGTATATACTATAAAAGTAAATCATTACCTGGACTCATTTTCTTGATATGCAAGGCACATAAATAGTCTGGGCGGAAGAATAGTCGATCATACCCCGCCCCCCCAAACAAAATGCCACAAGACTTTTTTTAACCTTCAAGATTTTGAGTGGTAACAGTAACATAACTCATTCCCACTACACCTTTTTGCATAATATTGTACATGTCCTCAGAATGCNCTACATCAGTGGTTCTCAAACCTTTTGTGTGAAGTAGGCCTACCCCTTGAGAAAATATTGAGCTCTCCGAGTACCACCTTGACAACCAACATTAGAATATCGCAGTAAAGGCCTTCCATATTCACTTTTGCCAGTCAGTACAGGAGAGGTTCATAATGGCATTCCAAGTACCACCAGAGATGTCTCAAGTACCATCAGTGGTACGCGTACCACAGTTTGAGCACCACCGCTCTACATGTTTCAGTTCTATAGTTGTACTGTACAGTACAGTGCAGTGCAGTGGAGTGCAGTACAGTACAGTAGCATACAGAATGGTGCAGTATAATAAAGTACAGTAGAGTATAGTACAGTACAGTACAGTAGCATACAGTATGGTGCAGTACAGTACAGTAGCATACAGTACGGTGCAGTATAGTACAGTACAGTACAGTACAGTAGCATACAGTACGGTGCAGTACAGTACAGTAGCATACAGTACGGTGCAGTACAGTACAGTAGCATAAAGTACGGTGGAGTCTAGTTAAGTACAGTACAGTAGCATACAGTACGGTGCAGTCTAGTACAGTACAGTACAGTACAGTACAGTAGCATACTGCACGGTGCAGTAGAGTACAGTACGGTATATCACATTACAGTACAGTACAGTACAGTAGAGTACAGTACAGTGCAATACAGTAGAGTACAGTATAGTCTTATAGACGTTAGCCCTCCAAAGCCAATAGGATTTCCACATGCTGTTGTTTTAAGTTTTTGAAAGACTATTTTAGTAGCCTATGTGAGAGAGGGAAGGCAGGCAGACATGTTTTAAACAAAGGACCACACCCACAAATAAAAAATAACGAGCAAACAATAAATTAAGTGGTTAGGTAGCCAACATGTCATCTAGATTAAAGCCAAAAGTAGATGGAAAAACAGACATGTTACCATTTTGCTCTTTTAAAACAAAGTATCTGTCAATATACTGTATGGATGGTGTATTGCATATTGATTATTCATAATTTCCTAAGCATAAATGCCCTTATCACTCCATTGTACACTTAGGACTGCGATATACATATCTGAACATTAATCAGCATATTTGTCATTTGACAGCTGTCACTGACACTTGATATGTACATGTATTATTGACTTGTTTGATATGAATATATTTCAGTTGGACTCCTAGGGTTAAATCATTGAGGGGGTCCTAAGGAAGAAGTAGTAGTTTGTGTGTGTGCGCGCATGTGTAAGTGGGATTAAAATTATTGTTTGCCATCTTTATCTGAAGAGCAGACTGAGTGTCTGAACCTGCTAATGCTAGCATGCTAACATTGGGACAGTTATGTGTGGCCCAGTTCAAGGGTTTATCTCTTCTCCCCTAAATTTTCTAACCACAATTTTCTTTTTGGATGTTATAGATATGACCCACTGCAAATTTTTAAAACTCTTAAGGAATGTTGGTTCAATAGCTAAATGCCCAGAAATGAGCTCTCAATTGTAGAGTGATCTCATTCTGACCATGGTTTTTATGATTTTCCTGTTTTTGAATCTAAATAAGACATATATAACATTGTTTTTATGGTAATTTTTGCACATATTTTCAAAATTTAGCTTGTATACATCACACACAAATAGGTGGATTGGCCCATAACACCATTATGTCCAAGCAGTACAGCATTTTACTACTATTGGCTGGTTTTGGGCAGCCATCTTGGATTTACCCCATAAAAATGACCTTAATGACATTGAAATTTGGGGCACCCCTTCTGAAATGATGGAGAACACCCTAATGAAGGTCTACACCGATTTTGGTGCTTCTATCCAGCGCGTAACGATTAGGCCCTTTTTGGACGCTAAGAGACCCAGCTACTATGTATAAAGCACCAGTGTCAGACGGGAGTGTGCCAATGTTCCCCGGGTCCTATGTTCCCCTGTCTTTGTATTTTTTCTAAATAAGGGTCCTACGTTTCCCGCATTGTATCTGACAAGTGGATAAGGCCCAGGATACTTGCGATGCATATTTCTTGCACAAACAGTTGCCATGCATATTTCATGTCAGGTTTGTGCACAGTGACAGCCTAACCCTAACCCTAACAACAACCCGCGCTCACCATGCAGCAGCAGTCTACTTGGAAGCAGCGGGGAACATATAACCCTTTTTTGAAAAAAGGGTTCAAAGTTCCCCGGTAGCAGGGAACAGAGGACCCAGGGTGTCAGACAATGAAAAGGTAAAAGCACATTTTGTTTGGGAATAAAGTGGCCCTGTGTTTTCAAATGTTTTGCTTGTGACACAGTACACCACTAAATTAGAGCTGCTTCCTACTAATAGCCATACAGTCCTAAATGCATTGTATGCAACATTTAACTAGCACAATAAACAATAGGATGGATCAATTGAAATGCAGAGTTGGGCAAAAAAGTACAGGTTCAACTGAAGCACAACATGCTCTCTGAGTATGTAATTTAAGTCAGAGCGTAGTGAGCTTTAGGAGTTTTGTTTAAAGCTTTAAGTGGCGGTTACCTCACATAGCAAAGGCATGCTTTGGCCCATCTGAAAGGCTTTGCCATTGATCCCTGGTCAAGTTGGCAATCAGCTGCCTGGGAAAGAGTGGTTGTCCTGTGTCAGTGGTACTGACAATATCACAAGCCGTGCTGATGGATAACTTTGTTTCCAAAGACTTCCACTGCCACTGCCACTGGCAAGCCCAGGGCTTTGTACAGCAGCTGCTAAATCAGGTTAGGTTAGTTTCATTTATTAGTCTCCACCATGGATAAATTTGTCTCGGAGACAGGCAGGTTGCAGCACCATTAAAAAAAAGAGGACAACACCAACAAACAAAATAGACAACAAGTAAAATGTAGTGGGGTACAGGCTCAGAAACACAGGATGCCCCAACCCACTGCCCCTGTCCCATCAAGTACACACACACACACACTGGGGTTTCAACAGTGCCACATGCGATTCTCATGGCATCCTACTGTGTCATACACCGTGAGACGGGTCGAGAGGCACTGGGAAAATGTTGCATTTCACAGTGTCGATGCCTTAAATGAGTAAGCTTCATGGAAACTACAAAATACATGAAGTGGAACATCACACATAAAGTACCATACAACAATTGGCTGACTAATTTAAAATTCGCCCAAAGCAAAAAATTACTGCAGCAGTATGTTGTGGCATCGGAAAACTTGAGCTTCAGTGAGCTTCCAGCTTCAGTGTTTCTAATGTGTGAATGTCACATATCACGCATCATTTGTAATCTAAATTTGTTTTTAATTTTTTGCAATTTAGATCAGAATAACTCCTATGGAGTGGAGGCTGAGGACGGCCACTCGGTCGGGTAAATTTGTTAAAAAAAAATCTGGATGAGGTACCACCGAAAATAAACTTCAAAGGCAATGAGACGTACGTTGACATCATCGGCCTTGCTAAAGACCTTTTTTGACCTGGCAGCGACGACTCGGACGATTTCACCCTATGCCACCCAGACGGGAGTCGGTGGACCCAGTTAGATTTCGGATCGGAATTCCAAACCGTGTCCGACATCCCCGCTCCCTATAAGCGGACACTCTATGTGGGGAGGAGAGTTCATGGTAATTTTTTTGTTTACTATGAAAGTGAATGTGAATGTATGATCACATAATTATGTTCATTTAAAAGATGGAAGTCACCACACGTGTTGAAAAATAATGGAACAGGGACAAAGAATCATTTAAAAAATTAGCAAGCATAGCCACACGATAGCCCCTTTGGTGTAGAAATTCCAAGTTTATTTGGAACAGATCACAGAAAGTAGTTTGTGGCAATTGTGTGCCCGTAGTCAACAGAAGTGTGTGTGTGTGTGTGTTCAGCAGAAGATGAAGGACGTGAGTTGGCAGTTCGCACCAGGGGCAGGAGAGTTTCTGCAGCAGCTTCTGCTTCACATGCGCTCGACGACGGTAAGTACACAGTATTTCTCAAAACCTAGACTGCACACTTCCAAGTGTGCTCAGCCTAATATGACCCCTTTTATGTTACCCGTTTGTAACATATTGGGGGCTCGTCCGGGATATCTTTCCCCCGCCTCTCACATTTTCTGTGATATGACATGGGTTGTATTTTGATTTTTCTCAAGTCGTGTTTGTGGATAACCCAGGAGGGGGCTCCCTGTAGCCTCGAGCTGGGTAGGCCACGGAAGAACCGGAGTCAGTTAGGCTTTTATTTTCTCTCTTTTTCAAAGTAGGATCAGAGTAGTAACATCCACTGCCCAGGTTTTTTTCACTCACCACTTGCCCTCCACCGCAGTATGCCATTCTGTTGGCTTCGCTCCTGTTTATTTCAGAGTGAATCTTGTCCTTGGGAAGTCTGTTTAGTTGTGGTTCCGTCTGCACATGTGTGCTCGTTTTTGCTTATTAACCACGTGCACTGCTACCTAGTAGCTTGATTTTTGAGCAGCCTAGTTTTTACGCATGCTTTGTAAACTTGCTATTTTTGCTCTTTGCTCATGGTGAGAGCCTTGAAGTTTTTGTTTTTGCATGCCTGATTTGTGTGCCTGTCCTAAATTGGGTTCAATTACAAATGAAGTCTAATTGATTTTTCGTTTGCACACTTGTATCCGTGTGTCTGTATTCAAGTGGGTTTGATTGCCAATTAAGCCTAATTGTTTTCGTGTTCATACTTGTTAAGTCACAGACCTTGTCAACATGGTGGTAATGCCTTTGCTCTCTCCACAGAACCAAATCTGTCTTGAAGAACTGGAGTTGGATGAGAAAAGACTGGCGCTTGAACGTGAGCGTCTTCGGTCCAAATTGGAGATCCAAAATCTCAAGATGGGGTTCACTACGGATCCTGTTGCATTTGATGTGGTTCGGAATATCAAGTTGGTGCCTTCCTTTTCTGACACTGACGCCGAGAGGTTTTTTCCTCACTTTGAAAGGGTCGCCACCAACTTGAAATGGCCAAAGTCCAAATGGGCTGTACTCCTTCAATGTGTTTTAATTGGAAGAGCGCAAGAGACTTTGTTAAATCATCCATTTTGCGAGGTTATCAATTGCCACCCGAAGCATACCGCCTGAAGTTCCGTAGCCTCCGTAAGAAGCATGACCAAACTTTTGTACAGTTCAGCTGGTTAAAGACTACCTCGTTTGATCGCTGGTGCACTGCTTTAAATATTGACTCTATGGATAAGATGCGCGAGTTTATCCTTGTTGAGGAGTTCATTAACTGCTTGTCGCCTTCCATCGCGATACATGTCCGTGAGCGTAAACCAACAACCATCCATGCTGCGCGCATCTTAGCAGATGGGTATGTGCTCTTCCACAACAGGTCTCGTCATTCAACACCTGCGTCAACCGTTATGAAAATGCCCAATCGCTCTAGGCCTGTGCACAACGAGAAACGTGCTTGTTTTTACTGTCACAATCCTGGTCACATAATATCTGACTGTCTGAAATTGAAAAGGAAACAGTCTCGTGGTGAGGTTGTGGCAGAGCCCTCAGTGCCTGATGTACAAGCCAGAAATTCAAACAAGCTTTCACGTGTCTGTCCGACCTATAAAGGCCCATGCCTACATGCAAAGTCAAGTGCTTCCAGAAGAGTCGGTAATTACTCTCCGCCACTTGATGCGCGACCGCCTTGACCTCACACGTCCACAGTCGACAATGACCACTAAGGAAGAAAATCCTAGTCTAGTGACCTGTTCCAAATCCTGTTGCCCTAATGAGCGTGTTGCTGTAGATCATGTTCAACCGCTCCTGAAATCCAAACAGGGGACCATTCCATCAACGGCGGTAACCCCAAATCCGAGCTCAAGTCGGTAATCTACGCTATTTTTAGACAGAGATCTGTTCCATCAGCCTTGCTAACCTGAAACTCAGCTGAGTTGCCACGGTAATTTATGCTCCAAGTCAAACCTGGTAGCTGCCAGGTTTAACATCAGGCTAAATAAATCAGTGTTTCAAAGAATTTTAACCTGCAGGAAACTGTGCCACAACCGGACCGTTCCACATTTTCCCGCCAGCATTTTGCGAGATGAAAGCGAACCAGTCTCCCTATTAAAACAGTGCATGGGAGTGATTCTCCGATTCGACTACGCTTATAAGTCCATGGATATTATTTGCCAATTCCACTAACTATTAACTGCATCCAATGATTATTTGGACATTAGAAAACATTTATCTTTCATATAATACAGAAAGTGTAGACATGGCATTATTTCCCTCAGCAAGAATGAATATTTAATACTGGTTTGGGGCGTTTTCATGCCGTCCTGTTTTCCAAATGTCAGATTCAGTCTTCATATTAGCATGTAAAGAAACTTGTTTTGCCCAAGACGATTGCAGATGTTGATTCACAGTAATCATCACAATATGACAAAACTGTCAGAAAGACCACTGTCCTTTCCATTATACATGAAATTTGCCATTTTGTGTGTGTCCACGAAAACTGTGTTAACCGTGTCACGGTCTGAAACCCCCTCCATAAATCAGTAATGGTTTGGTCTTAGGCCATACGAATAACATCACGTGATGTCATAACCTCTTTGGCAGGATATGGGAAGACTTTATGGTAAGTTTTGAGCTCCATCCTTCCATAATTTAATCCATTCTTTTTCATGTTCTCATGGCGGGAAAATTGCCTGTCAACTGTGTTATCAACATATTCATAAGAATCTGAATTAGAAATCACATGTAGAAAAACACAGATAAAGCATACAGATACATGAATTGATTAAGGTGTTCTGGTGGAACTTCTGAGGTCCTCAGTTAGCACAACACCATAAAAATGGCTGAAATGTCAACCGTGTTACCGTCAATGGTGTTACAATTAGCTATGACAGTCAGGGTTGCCAGATGAGGCTGATGATTTCCAGCCCAAAAAAAATTCAAAATCCGCCTAGAAGCACAAAATCCCGCCCAATTCTATTGATTTATATGGCAAAAGTGGGCAGGTTTTTCTGATAAATGCCATTTTTACCCGCACACGTCCATCCTAAGCAACCCAATTGGGCGGGAACCAGCCCAATCTGGCAACACTGATGACAGTAGAGGAGGAGTATGTTTTTGCCAATATATCTCCATATTGACAGATAAACAAACAAAATAATTTGTGTTCTAGGGAGATGTGGGTTTGTCTGCTCTGTTTTTTTCTCCTATAAAAGTGCCGACTTGTTCCCCTGCACTGCTGACCGTAACACAGTTGACTGTTTTGAAAGTGTTTTTGAGCTATTGATCCCTTATGTGTTGGAAAAATCCTATGAACAGACACTAGGGATTATCTCTGGAGAAGGAAGTCTTGTGTAAGGAGGGTGACTAAATTCAAATCAGAAGTTACAGGGATGTATAATGAAAAATGTGTCAGTCTGTATCACAGTGAATCATAAAATCCTACATATGAAGCTCAACAATCACATTTTCTATATCAGTTACACAGATTAATGACAACATTATTGCTAAGGGACATAAGCACTTTCAAACGTGTATTGTTTCAACTCTGCAGTATTTTTCATTTATGTTTGAAATGACATAGTATTTGTCCATAACACTGTTGACAAAATAATTAAGCAAATGTTCGCTTTCATTAGAGTATTTATCAAATGATTTAAGATTAAGCTTGGCAATTTGTTTGTTTGGAAACTTAAATATATACACTATGTAAACATCTAGGTCATTTAGTTGAAAAAAAAATACTGATAATTGACATTTTGCTTTTGCCAAAAGCGTAGGCGAATCGTAGAATCACTCATCGGGTGGTAATGCCTGTTAAAACTCAAATAATTACCTTTGTCTTTCATTTCGGGGGATTTTTTGATAATTAGCACATTTTTAGAAAATATTTATTGTCTTGATAATAAGATAAGGTCAAGCAGTTATTGTCACGGAGAGGATGGTGTAGATGGCACAGTGGGTAGGTGCGCTGCATAATATGTGAGCGCGCCGGGTTCAAATCTGGCGACCGGCGACATATTATAGGCTAAAAATTAAATCTTCACAAACAGGCTACATTTGCCTATTCTCTCATATGATGTCTCTTGAAGTGGCTGGCTTCATTCTCAACCAAGCAATAGGCTACGCCTATGTAGGCCTAGACATTTACACTTTACAGGTAATTAAGAAAAAGTCCTCAAAGTCGCCGACGGTTGGTTTTTGCATTGCAATGATTCAGCAAATGCTCTCTGCCTTACGTGTATGCTTTGTTTCATCCTAAAACAAATTCTTCTGAAAGATAAAATAAAACACTCCAGCTGATGAAAGCATTTATATTTTTACGCTGTGAAATGACAGTCAATGGCGGATAGCCTAAAGCTGATTGCATTAACGTCATTGCGCACGATGGGAATCGAACACGGGCCTCTCAATTAGAAAGCAGCTGCGTTACCGAAGACCCACTAATTCTCACATCACCTCTGTGATAAAAACTCGATTTGACAACGCATGCCCGACTCCCCAACATGATCGCTTTTTCGACAATCCTTAATATGGACTTCCCCTGTACAACATGCACGAGCGCAACGACAGCTTTGATAAGGCGCAGATGAAGTCAACCTAGCCAAGGCGCAGCTGATCTTCACTGATGGAACGGCTTCTGCTTCAAGTTTAAGCTGCCGCTAGTTGCAACTCTGCTTTTGCACGTAAGCGCCGCTGAATTTGGCGTCAATGATGGAATGGTCCCCTGGACCATCAGGTTCTGTCTGCCATAATGTTTTCAGTCATATTCGCCATTGTCATTTCGCCTCTCGCCAACCTATTTAGTTTGAAAGAAGCCTTTCATGCCTCGGTTAACTGGCAGACATTGACAAGTAGTATGACTGCCCATCCGCAGTCAGTGCCCGTCTTGTTGACTCCTGATTTCCCCAAGTCAGTTAGTCTCGCAGCGAACGTCAGTGAACCTGGCAGGATTCGGTGCCATGGTGGTACTGAGATCAGCAAGCGCCTTGAACACTCAGAAACTCTTGCGTTACTGGTGGTGGGTCAGCACCCTGAACAGCATTTAGGTACAGCGACCTTCTCAACTGTTGGTGTTGGACAACATCACAGCAGTCTTGTCTCGAGATCTGAGCTCTTCCATTGTCTGCAACTTGCTGATGATTGCCCATTCCTACCGTTGCTCACTGTGTTCCAAATTTGTGTAATGACGCCTGATTTGCACTTAGAATAATCTCAATGTAATTGTCTTTATCTTTGTTGCCCTTATGGCAACCGGAAGCCTTTGTTAGGTTTAAAATGTCATTTTGATGACTATTTAGTTAATGAATCCTCTGTGGTTCCTGACTATGTTGGAAGAATATCCATGTGCACTAATTTTTACTCTCCTTTTGCCATTCCAGCTCATCATTGCTGAAGAAATGCTGGAGCCTGAGGTTCTAGCCTGCTGGGTTGATGTGTACAGAATTATGTCTACTGTAGATCTATTAATTAACTTAATTTCTGTTTTATGGAGACTATAGTCACCATTTTGCGATGGGGGTGTTATGGGCCCTGGTTGTTTATGCCTTCCCATTTCAATGTACATTTTGGCGCCTCCTCATGGTCTTTGTTTTACCACTGCCACCCCAGGATTCTTAATTGCTGATTGGCTGATTGGAGCTAATTGAGGACATCTGCACCTGGGGATATAAAAGGCCAGAGGATCTTCAGTTGGGGACTGCTCTCCAGACGCTCTGCAGCACTTTCTCCTTGCTCCCGTTTGCTGACGCTAGTCGTCTTGTTAAGCTTTTGGACATTGCCTTTTGACATTTTGATCTTTTGGTTCATCTTGACCCTGAACTCCGAGCTCTTGTAGATTTTTGTTAAACCCCTAGACATTTTGTAAATAAAACCTTTTTTAATTGAGCCTTGATTTTGCGACCCACCGACCGACCGACGGACCGACCCACCCACCCCTTGCTAGCATCCTCTTCCTCAGTTGGCTGTGAGGGGTCGTAGCAGTCTGTGCTATAGCGATAGCACACCATGTTGTAAGTGCCTTCATCTGCCAACACCTTGCTAAGTCGCTTATAATCCTCCTATGAAAAACACAAACACAGAGAGAGGCCACTTTTTAACATCTGTGAGGCAAGCAGCACACCTGCGCGATAATCTTTTCATAGTGTGCAATCCTAACACCAATTATTCAAAACAAATACAAGTCCACTTTAGGGGAGAGAAGGGAGGGCAAAATGTATTTCCTCAACATTCCTGTCCTGACTTATGCTTCCTTACAGGAGAACCTCCCACCTCTACAATCATCAGATCATTGGGGAGCATTCAGCAGCTACGAACATATGAATGATGGGCAATGTCGTACATTTGCCGCATCACACCCACCTCCGCAGAGCCATTCCTGATTACACACTCGGGCTGGCACGAGCATAAGGACAAAGGCGCACTTAACATAATCAGTATGGATTATTACTCTTCCCCCGATCTTAATGTAGACTGATGATGGGAGGGCTTGCTGATAACAGACAGGGCCAAGCATCTGTCTGAGGGACACTGGCTATGTGTGGGGGAGTGAAATGCAGCTCTATGTGAGAGTCTTTATTGACTTATAAGAATAATCATTTTCACACAACAGTTTCATTTCCAACAGCAGACAGCATACTCATTTGAAGCGTCATTAGCATATAACATCCCATACATGCCCCCACCTGCTCTAATTCCTTCCCTCCTCTTACTGACTGTGTGTGTCATCGCAGCTGAGCAAGCATGAGCTAAAGAGGAAGTGTGCAGGCATGTGAAGTTGTGTTGTGTACTCATTCTTAAGCTGTGGGATAATGACCGTGATGGCTGGTGCTCAGGCCTGCTGCTCAGAGATTGGGACGCCATTCATCCCCCTACTCATCTCCATTGAGCAGCGTAATGGTCAGATGCATTATATGGGGTCCATTTCATCACTATGGACTGTTAGCCTACTAATTAAGATCTGCTGATAATGGCCTCACATTCCCCAGATCGCAATTAACATTATGTACCCATTGTGCTTGTGACATAAGGAAAAACACACGAGATGGTAACAAATAAGAAGAAACGCAGTTAATGCTCAAACAAAGGGCAGAATCATCTATGTAAATGACCACTTAGGGGACAGCTGAAAAAAATAGACCATCTATGGGGCACCTAAGTCTCCACCCCTTCCGGGCGGCTTCTGGGGCTGGCAACGGAAAAACTTTTGACTGGGCTGTAATGGACTGATCAAAGCTATTTTCCGACCCACCTCGCATTTCCCCGTCGATCACACATATGCTGTGCCTCAGAGTTAATAACAACCAATGGTGTGCTTGTTGACTTCACTTGCCAACTGATTTTTGAGTTGTGAGTGTGCAAAAATATGTAATTATTTGGACTACACAACAGACGTCGCATGTCCGACGTGCAGCCACTTAAGCCACGGTGCAGCGGTAGGGTTGGCTGTGCCTCGGTTCACGTCAGATATGCGAGGCGCAAGTGTAGTCTCCAACACAGTTTTGCACAAAAGCTAAAATAACGTTTCTTGCGTGCCGACAATGAGTGGTCTTACGACGCAAATCCAAACCTTTCAAATTCACTATCATCATATGTGAAATCCGGAGCACATGCCAAACGGGATGAGGATTTAGCTTGACTCGCTCCATTAACTCGCATTCAAAATTTTGCGAGCTCCTGCCCCATGGATCGGAAGTAGAAGGGCGTGACTTAGGTGCCCCATAAGGAGACACAGTGGGCAGAGTCAGGACAGACACTGGCTGTTTGGAGTCTACACAGGATTCAAGGCCCATTTTCTTTTCTTTTTAATGTATTTTGTGGGGTTTTAGAAGCCTTTATTGGTGTTTTATGTGACAGGACAGTGAAGCAGAGACAGGAAGCGAGTTGGGAGAGAGAGACGGAGAAGGGCCGACAAAGGACCCGGGACGGGAATTGAACCCGGGTTGGCCAAGTAGTAGACGAGTGCCCTACCATTAAGCCACGGTAGGGCCCACAAGGCTCCTTTTCAGCCCCGTAAAGGAGGTTATGCATTCAGCTGTACCTCTTGATTTGCTTCAGAAATAAACCACCAAAATCTGGAACATACTCTGTTCTGGAATTTTGACAGCATGGTATGCACAGTGGCTGAAGCTGATTAAATGCTGGTGCGTCACAGAGTTGGTTTGGCGGAGGTCTTGTTGCACTTGTTGACAGTATGACTCACCAGCACACAGTACACAAAAAAACTATTGATGCCTAACCCACTGTAAGGTGCAGCCAAAGAGAGTAGGATTGCAGGCTTTAGGTTGAGAATCAATGGAGTTCCCTTGGCTGTGTAGATGGAGGTAGCGCACATCTTATGCAAGCCATCACCAAATGCCACAGTAAGAGAAGAAGGTGGGGAGGACAACGCCCCCTTAGAAGATCAAACGTGAGTACCCTCCTTTGAAATGGGTGGGCGGAGTTTGAATCATCTTACCAAACATTTTCTTAGCAGTACCATGGTCAGTACCAGGGCTGCTGACAGATTTGGCTGGGCCCAGGACAAAGACATCTGAAAGGCTCCCCAAATCCAATCAATACAATGTAATGAGGATCCAATTCTGGGCCCCCTCTCTCCCTGTGCCCGGGACAAGAGACCCCTTTGTCCTCCCTTGTTGGCTTCAATGGTCAGGACAGTTGAGACCTCCACCAGTGGCAGGATTCAAAGCACTACAAGACCCACAGACTAACCGTTCACTCATAACTGTCCACAAGGTAGGTAGTCTTGAGTGTTTTGATGCACTGTCAACCACTACTCCCAAAACTGAGGATTTAAAGTCATGACGTTTTCTTACCATGCCATAACAAAACTGAAAACAGAAAGTATCCACGCGCTAACAAATGTCATGGCCAAGGTTTCTAATGCTTTCTACAAAGTAAATCGCTATAAGTGTGGTTGATGCATCAGGCTAGAGATCAACTAGCACGCAGTCGAATAACAAAGATGGGGTACTAGACCCCTTCTTCACTCACTCAGCTACCACAAAAAGACCTTTGATGTTGGTCCACTTACATCCTCTGACTGTATCATTCCTGAATCCTGACGAAACCATTAGACAAACAACACGAGTCAAGGACAGATGCTGAATGCCTGAGAGCTGTAGGCCTGTATGCCTGGGAGCCCCATCGATGGCTCCTGTGGTTTTGTTTTCAATTGGCGTGTGCCGACTGAAGGGCCCTTGTATCCCTCCACATCAAATATCAGTGCTTCACACAACCATCAAAACAAGCAGGCGGACTTCTCTCGAGCCTCCCACACAGTCATCTCACATGCTGCAATCCACTTAATTTCTTCTTTTTGGCATTGATTGAGAGCAGTAACATAGTCGGCTGCTGAGTAACCATGCAACACAAACCGCTAATGACTAATTTTAAAAACAAACAAGCAAATAAACAAACTAATCCAAACCCGGAGGAGGATCAAAGTCATTAATTCTTATCTCATTCATCTTGCAAAAACAAATATCCCTCTGGAATCAGGCCTACATGTTATTATTATGTAGTTATTTAGTAGTGTGGTTGAATATGAATGAAAATAATCTTTTTTCCTCTTCATAATTATAGCCTGCATCTGCATCTGCATTAAAGACCTCATGACACGTGGAGACGACCCTTTTTAGTTCAGTCTGAAATAACTATTAAATTCTAGTTGAGATGCATCCATATGACAAATATTACTGGTTCTCCTGTTATTTCCAAAATTTGAACACGCGCCACTAAATTCCACATGCCAGTGGCCCTTCCATAAAATGACGTATGCTCAGGAATGCCGCCACGCCACACCTCTCTGTTTACACCTGACTGCACGTGCTGTCAACCAGAGCCATCTAATATCAGAGTTACGCCACTCCCATAGACCTCTATGGACCAATCTTTCCACAGCAATGGCGGCTCTCATGGAGCCTCACAGAGAGTTAACATGGAAATCCCCATTGACTTTAGTTCTATTAGAAGTTACTTAGTTCCAGGAGGTGGCGGTATAACACAGAAAATGTGGTAAAGGTCATGTAATTTGTTTGTACTTAATCTTTGTTTGGTATGTGATGGTTCTGTGTTAGTTTCCAACGAACAGAAGTTTACTGTTAAGAAACATTTTAATCAACGCGAATCACATCACCAACCGACTTCCTGGTCCCCGGTTTGCGCAACTCTGTTATTAGATGGCTCTGCTGTCAGCCATCCTGACAGGAATCGATAGAGTGTAAGTTCTTTCGCGAATTTTTTTTTAACAACATGCCCGAGCGGTGCGTTGCAGGATACTGCACAAACACCAGGGAGAGCGGTTTCACACTGCATCGCTTTCCAAAAGACCCTGAATTGAACTTGCTGTGGACTCGCAGGACGAGAACTGATCCCAAAAGAACACCGTGGAAGCCAAGCTCTGTACTGTGTTCTGCACATTTTCTCTGCAGGAGCAACTTGGAATTGATGTTCGCCTGAAGAGGGTTTCGCGGCCCAAATCAGTGCCGAGCATATTCCCTCGGGGGACAAGCTCGAGGGGGGCGAGCGGCACCGACGCCAGCTGCAGGGGGTCTCGTGCTCTGGAGAAAAGGCAGCGGCTGGAGGTAGGCTGTACCATCTTATTTTGGACTGCATTCTAATCATGAACTCGAGGGAAAGGAAGTGCAAAGAGGTTTGTGTTTTATCACCGCGTAAACCACTTTTTTGGTGAACGGTATGAAGTTGGTGCCAGTTCTGAACACTTCAACAAAGCTTGCTACTAAAGTGCTTCAGCCGTGCATCTAAATTAATCTCAGAGAGCGTTTGCAAAAAAGTCAAGTCGCCTTCCTACATTTCAGTTCGCCGCCGTAGGCCTACAGTTACAGTAAAATTATATGTGTCTACTGGTAAATAGTCTACTGTAGGCCTACCAGCTGAAAAGACAAATTCAGCGTTGTGTCCGTGACTAATGGAGCATGAACGTACTCTAAGTGTTGACAAATAGCCTACTCTTGTCAGAAACCCAAACGAACATGCAGTAACCGCTGTTATGTAATGTCATGTAAATTTGCAACTTCTTTCTGTGTTCAAGAACAATCTGCTGTCATGTTTGTTTTGGGTTTGCAGTAGCGCTTTTTTCTCTCCTATTCACGCGGCATCATATTTATATAATGTTTCAGATACTCCAGGAATGCCAGTCTGAGTAGGCCTATGTTGCAGAGGAAAGAGATGGCTTCACTGCTGACGGGGTCCCATCAATTGATGTAAGTTTTGGTAAAGTGTGTAGGTCAACTAAGTTAGGCTACTACAGATCACATTTGACTACACACCACACTCTCAGACCTTACACTGGTTGGGTTTAGTACACTGTACATGGGTCTACTTTTTGCTCAGATAGGTTCTTTGTGTTGGGAAAGAAACCTTTTTTCAATTATTATTTTATTTTTCCTTTTACACATACACACACACATTTTATATGTGCTCATATTCATGTTCTTATTTATTCATGTGAACTCAACAAAAGATCAGCACTGTGACTTTTGCATACAAGCATGTCTGAGGCGACCAACAAGGACTGTGACTATGCAGTTCTAAGGAAGTGTAGCCTACATTTTATATGTCTCTACACATATATTGGTACATACACACCCCACATTATTTCATCCCTGCATTGCCCCAGGTGTGTGTGTGTGTGTGCCAGATGTACATTACATTCACTATTTATTGATTCATCTACACATGTTTACTCAGGTGTCGAGAAGAAGTTGCAGAGCCTTGGTCAAACCAGAGGTTGCCAGGATGTCAAACCCTGGGTGGGAAGTATAATAAACCATCTGTACTGGGCTGTGGTCTCGACGCCTCCTGACAATGTTCAACTTGTGGTGGACAAATGGACATCAGTTATGGATCACATCCACAACAGGCATACCGGATTCGAGGGACTGTTCTCTTCTTGTGCACACAGAGTCTTGGAAGGCAGGGAACAGCCTGTGTCACTTTTCATACAAAGGGATGGAGAGCAGGTAATCATACAGAAATATTCAGTGAAACATACTTTTAGGACATTACATTATACTTGGTAGACTCTTTTATCCAAAGCTGCTTTCAATCAAGGACTTAGCTACCGCTTGCAACATTCCCAGTGCACAAAAAATGTACAGAGCAATGATTGTAAATGTCTCAGGACTTGCACTTTTGTTTGTTTCAAAAGACATTATCACAGGGTAAGGAAGAGTACACTGTAAGAAAATTTCCCTGCAAAATAACGGCAGTTACTGGCAATTATATTTACCTGTAATTCTACTGTTATTTCACACCAAAAATCAAATACAGCTCATTGCTGTTTAATGTATCACAGTATATAAAATTTTTTCAGCAGCAATTGAACTGTTAAATAACAGTACTCTACAGAAAAATAACAGTACATTTCAGTTAAAAAGTTGAATTGTACTGTGTGATGACAGGCAAATACTGGGTCATAGTTGTATTCATGAATATGGCCATGGCAACTTCCCACCCCACCCATCATTCCCCATAACTGTGGTACCCTGGCCATGTTACCACCCCACCCTCCCATCGTTCACCATGACTGGAGTGCCTTGAGCATGATACTATGGCGCTATGCTGTATTGAGAAAATGGTTTGCGGTGGTCCTTTGAAAGTGTGGGCATGAATCAAATTTCAGAGTACGCAGTGCTGTTACAATGATAGTGTGCAAGGTGGGCTTTTTACTGTATCTCTTGATGAGCCAATGATGAATATAGCATTGGTCAGTCTTTAAAAAATTATTTTGCACCAAGTAGCACAGCAAACAAGAAGCACTACAAGCTAGCTCTCAAAGCAATGCCTAATTTGCAGCAGGCACATTATATGCAACAATGCCACAAATGATGCCACATACAGCAAGCTTTCACAAAGAGGAAAGTGTGCAAGCATGTAAGCAAGCTTGTAGGCAAGCTTGTAGGCTAACAAGTGCTATGCTGTGCCATGCAGGCCAGCCAGCAGGCAGGCAAGCAACTGAAGTGTTGATAGTCCAGATTTATATACAGGTGCAAGAGTACCATGTGACCAGAGTCATCAGGCCCTTGGCAGGTGACGCCCGTAATTGAATAATGGCATAACAGCCCTACTCAGGTGAGGCCAGGTACTGATTAGCAGATTGGTTTAGATGGGGCTGCTTGTTGCAAGAGTGTTACAAGTTCTTAAAATGTTTCAGCCATTCACACTTTCATCACTATCAAAATGCATGTGCTACTCACACTTTGCTGCATCAAGCACTTTTTAAGTATTGTAGTTTCCTTAGAAATTGTTTCATCATGCTTGATAGTATCAGATAATCTTTAACCAGTCAGAATGACTTCAGTTCTTCAGGTGGTATTGAAGTTTGATGGTGATCACGGACAAGTGGAGGATGAGTGGGTTTCAATGGTGCTTGCCACTTGTTATTTTCTAGAGATGCACCGGATCCGGTTCCGGTTCCGGATCCGTCAGGATAATAGAGTTTTTCACAGGGTCCGGGTCCGGCAGGATCTTAAGCAGTGGATCCGGTTTCCGGCATGTTACCTAAAAATCAGGGTCTGGTGCATGTCTAGCCTAGGCTTTTCAGTCTTTCACAACCCCAATCACTGCATGGAGTGAAATCCCTTTGGAAGCGGCTATTGCAGGCAGTGTGGCAATAAGCCAATGAGTCTAAAAAATAGTTTGCGCCAACGTAATAAAAAGGGCCCACGTGTGCGAGTAGACTATATGTTTCAACCCTTTTGTAGGATCCGGTATCCGGTTCCGGATCCGGCAGGATCTTATTCAGTGGATCTGGTATCCGGCAGGATCCTAAAAATCAGGATCCGGTGCATCTCTAGTTTTTTTCCACAACGGCGAATACTGCTATTGTGCAGTACTTACTGTTTATGCTCAATATGTGACTCAAAGTAATATTTTCACAGTAGTTGTCTGTTTTTTCGAAAAACAGTAGAATGCTGTTGCAGAATTGCCGTAAATAAACAGCTATTTGTTACAGTGTAGTAGTATGTCTCAGATAGACTGGGGCCATTTCTGAAGTGACTATAGAAAGTTCATAGCAGATAAGATTAGGTTTTTGAGATGTACTAGTGTGCTATATCTATTGTAGGATTAATTTGAACCTTGTCCCCATATTCCTCTGCAACAGGCTATGCTGAAGAGCTGATGCGGATGGTGGAGGCCATGTGTCGAGTTGAGGACTACAGCTGTGATGACTTTGACATTCCAGACCTATCCCCTGTTCCAGAGCCACTGAGTGCATCATGTGAAAAGCCGGATAAGAGGGCAGCAGTCAGTACACACACACACAACACGCTTTAGCGCCACAAACAACCCTTCAATATAGACATTACCAAAAGTTTGATGCCGGTAATTCCAAAACCACAGTACAGGGTGTGTTGGAAGGACACTTTTTAGATGCGTCCCACGCATCTCTATAAGAGGCTTTGGTGTCCGTCCGTCCGTCCGTCCCTCCGTCCGTCCGTCCGTCCGTCCGCCCTCCCGTGATGCGTTTCTGAATTGTGATTCCCTCCTGTGATTCCCTCTTGTGTCCACAAGGTGGCAGTCGCTCAGTTTTGGCCTGGAGCTCATGCGTGCAAACCAACCGTGCTCTTTGCCAGTGAGAAAAACATGGCGGCACTTCCTGTTGATTTTCACATGAAAGTTTTGCTTAATTTAAAGTCCCTAAGCGACTATAAATGTTGTGGCTTCCATATATTGATGTAAAAGTGCCCCACGAAGTAATGAAGCACAACAAAGTTACTCCACATTACCATTTGACCACTCGTTTTTCTATGCTAACAGGGTAGCCAATGTAGCATTGTAAATGATCCAGGGAGAAAGGGGGAAATGTTGTGATTTCAGTCCGCCTGAGGCAACGATTTTCGTGGGGAAGATGACCTGCATCTCGGTGGCATTGAACCACGCCCCCGTGCCTTATTTGGCTCGCTCAGCACGTGCGTCCTCAGTCCAATCGCAATGCTTTATTTTCCCCAGACGTTTAATTGCATTTAAGTGAAAGTGCCATGTATACACATCGCAAAATAACTCTTAATCCGATCTATTTAAATCGCATTTATTAAATCGGACTTAAAAACATCATGTACACGTAGCCAATGTCTCATTGATTAGTTTATGGAACTTACGGTTTGTCTGTTACGGTCCACGAAGACAATATCCACGTGAAAACGCAAACGCCTGCAAACCACTGTCTTGACAGAAATACAGTTCACCTGTCGCCTACTCTGTTTTCTTCCCAAAGCGGCATTTAAAAGTATTCCATGAAATCCAACATCAACGTCACTTCAAATAGGTGACAGCATCATGCTCACACATGAAATAACACTTCAGTGAGGGGGGGACATCACTGCTCTCATATTAAAGTGAAAAGAGAATTTCACATTTTAGTTTATTTAATGTAGGCCTATGCAAAATTGCAAATAGCCTATTCATTGAAATCTGTCCAGAAAGGGTTGTAATGTTTGCCTGTTTTTTTATGTTTGTAATTAAAAAAAAAAAAAAAAAAAAAAAAAAAGTGATTTAAAAAAAAAAAAATAGCCTAACAAAAATAGAGATTTTATGTTAAAAAAAATGTGATATGGGATGGACCGATGGCCCCCCTAAGCTAAATTCGCCTTAGGTCCCCACATTGCTAAATGTAGTGTAAGGGATTATTTTGAAAAGACAGTAACATGTAATCAGCAATGCATTACAGTTTTTCAGTAAATTGCCCAACACTGTTGAAATCCTATGGTACTTTTTCAAATCCAGGCTTATACAGTACATGGTAGGCTTATTGATAAATTGCCTTGACAGGTTTATGAGGAGGCCAAGGGGGCGTTTGGGCAAAAAAGGTTCAGAACGGGCATAGACGGACGCATCTGTTGTCCGCCTGTCGGACTTGTTTCTCTCTTTTTTTCACACTTATGCATACAAATGGTTCCAACTCAGGTGACTTATCTGAGTAAAAAGTAGACCAATGTACTTGTCGTATGTTCAGCTGATTCTCCACTGGTTGGATTGAGTTTGCGGTGATAGTATGTGTAGCTCTGCTCCAGCAGGGGGCACCAGTTACAGTTATGTATTATGTGCTACTGTTGTAATTACACCACAAATGTACTCATACTTTTGTTTAAAATTGGACAGAGCTGGACTGCATGTAATTAACACATTTATTTTCATATTTTCTGTGAGTGCATTGATCTACTGTGTTGGGAACCACCTGCTCCATCCTCTCCTTGGGGTTCTGAAAAAGGTTATTACAGGGTGTGTAATATTAGCTTTAGTCATTTGAGATGGAGAGACCTTGAGGTGATATTTTGAATATCCTACCCACTCATTTCATGTCTGTGTTGCTACAGTGCCCCCCAATACCCATGTGGGCTTTCATTGTATTGTCCCAGAAGTACTGCACAACATCTGGGACACCACATGATAAAGAATACTAGATAAGCTTCCATGGTGAAGGTGTAAGTTGTCAGTTTGCTAGCAAAAATGCCCAAGTAATTTTATGGGGCAAAATTTGATTTTTCCATACCCTATCCCCGTCATTTCTGTCTTCCTGCCTCAGTCATTGGTCAATCACAACTCTCAGAAGTTAAAAAAAAACAGTACCTATCAAAACTGCCAAGTTATATGGTGAAAAAGCTCAAATGAATGATTAGGGACAGAGCTATAAGGAGGACAATTAGGGCATTTGCAACTAGTCCAAGGGCCCTCCTTTAGGTAATGGGGGCCGTAACGGGCTGTATGTGGGGGCCCTGGCGGGCTGCATGTGGGCCCTATCTATTTGCCCTAGCGCCCTGTGTGCAATTGTTCCACCACTTTGAATGTCTTAGTCCGCTTGACTTAGACATTGACACACACAATATCGCAGAGGCCGTTCGTTTACATCTGTTTAGGGTTTTTATTAATACATTTCAGTAAATCAAAAGTGATGGCCATGTGTTTTAATTTAATCTCCAGGCTTCACTGTCTGAGTGATCATATTTTTGATGTTTTAATACAAAGTTTGAGTCTTAAAATAAAATGGTGATATGATGAAACTTTGAAACATTTCTATATTATATTGCATTTTTCTTATGTTACTTTTGTGTTAAAAGCTGAAATTGGTGATGGATTGCTTTTCAATGAAGGTTTGATTTATCTTTTGTGGATAAGCACAATATATTCAATCGAGAAGATCTCACCCCTATTGCAGTCAGGGTGGCATTCTTCAAAGAAATTGTTTACTCAATATCCATATCAGAGTGATAAGCACATGATGGGTATAAAACCTGTGCAGTGTAGCAATTCCATGCCCTGGGCACCACAGTTATGGTTGTGGATTAGGGCGGGCCACCGTTCTATGATCAGATCATCTCGGTCATGGAGGTGTTTGGGGGGTGGGACTGCCTTATGCTCATGTTGAAGAGCAAAGGTTCACCAGAGATGGTGTACAGAGGGAGGAGACAATTTGTAAGGGAGGTACCCTGACCAATTAACTGTTCCACCCCTCTACCTACCATGACTGTGATGGCCTGAGCATGGCATGAGGCCACTGATGCAGAAACATTCAATGTGCATTTTGACTTTGATGTACATTGCTTGAGACAATTTCAATTAATGCATTTAGTATGGAAGAACATGGCAATAGGAAATATGTCAAATCATAACATTATAAAATTGTCTGAACAGTAACTCTCATTATATTTATTATGACATCAAGTGAACTGATAAGCAAAGAACTGAGTTGTAAAAGTAAGCTTGTAGGAGCAGGTAGGGATTATAAGTCTAAGCAGGATGGGAATGGTTGATGCAGTCAAGACTATTACAATTTGTACAAGATTGTTCCAATGGTTCATCACTTTATTTCAGGATTTCGTCTCTGGAATAACACTAAAAGAAAAATGTTCAACTGTTTGTTTCCTAAGAAGTTGACTTGTCTCTTCTCAAAAAGTAATAGATAAAATAAATCCAATACATTTACATCTTAGGTGATGCTGCTGGTGGTGGTGGTGGTGTGTGTGTGGGGGGGGCGGGGGTCCTCAAATGTGGTCTTTGCCCAGGACCTCAGACTTCCTAAAACCGCCACTGCTGAAGTTGTATGTTTGGTGTCACCTAGGCCAAGGGGCGTGGGGTCTCGAAACTGTTCTTTGCCTAGGACCTCAGACTTTCTAAAACCGCCACTGGTGAGGTTGTATTTGGCGCCCCCTAGGGCTATTTGTTGTACGCTGTTGTGAGTTGCAAAATGAAGACAAATTCATGTGAAGCTACAGGTAACATGTATTGACATTCATTGTCATTTATTTATCAACACTTGTGCATGAGCAACATCACGGGCTGTTGTCCTGGAACCCCCTGTAATCTGTAGAGGGAAAAGTTATCCGGATGGACCACACCACAAAGGAAGGTAAGGGGACCTTGGCGTGTATTCCCAGGTAGTCATAGCTAGATCTAAGAAATTGTCTATATGCAGTGTATCTCTTCCACCTAAAAGTTGAAAGATGATCAGAAGAGAGAAAAAACAGATGAGTTTTAGATGTAGGCCTGCATGACAAGTTTACATCATTGATATGAAATCATACGGTTCCTACTATTCCATAGCCTACAAATTGTTTTACAATATGACTAGGCTACTCACTCGTTCCCTCTACATCCCCGTAGTCTTGCCGGTAGTGGAAATATGCGGTGCGGAGAACGTGCTCGTTCAGACAAACGGGCTGAAAGCCAGAATGTTCTGTTACGCAGCGAATGTGTCCCGCTCCTCTTCTCTCCTGGCGCAAACTTTGGGCTGCTCACGGCAGCACACAGAGTCCTTTACTGTTTGCATCGGCGCACACCTCCCTCAAAACACCTAAAATGCGACAGATAAAGGCACGAATGTTGGTAATAATCACAGAACTTCACAAAGTTTCAATGTCGAGTGTTGATTCGCGTAAAAGTCCGGAGTAGCCTATTCGCGGAAGGAAAGGCACTGGAGCCAAGCCATGGCGCAGGGCAAACTGCGTAATTGGTCTGAAGGCCTTGGTGTTCCTTTATAAAAACAAATAATAATATAGGCCTAACTACATAAAGATGAAGACAATGAGGCACTGAGACGTAGGCTAAAATCATTTTGCGATCTGGTACAGTCCCCTACCTATGGCTATTAGGCTACTTTTGGGATGTGATAAGTAGACTGCACACAAATGCTCGGTGGTACAAACAAACGATACAACAAAGTAGGCCTACACTATCTTACGGAGTCTACTCTCCGTTCATTGTCAGGAAAATGAATAAGAAGGTAGTTACCATTCCACGCGCTGTAGCCTGCCAACGTCTCTTGGCATCCCGCGGTGTCACAGCAGCACCACCGACAGCGCCTTCTGCTTCGCCATCCGAACTTTCGGAGCCTCATCGCTTCATCTCATCCAGATACGGCTCGTAGCCTATCTGTAGGGCATTAAATCCTCCACCACTATCGTCCAGTATCGGGTTGGACTCTTCTACTTTCAAAAATGTTTCAGGCTCCGAGTATGCGTCAGATGAGTTGTCTAGACCCACTACGGAATCATGTTAGTTGTGACAGGTAATCCTGACAGGCGTCAAGACAGTCCTGATAGGCCTATAGATTCCTGAGCGTGCGTCATCGGTCACGTGACGGACTTTTGGGAAGCGCCAGCAGATGTCAAAAATCTCGCTGTTCAAAGGCCATAAAACATCATGTTTTCTATCATAATGATCAAAAACAACTTCAAGTGACTATATTTTATGCTTACTTTCAATGTGTTTGTGTATATTACAATATTTCCCAAGTGTCATATGGTCTTTAAAAATGCTGATCATTGGTCCAAGAGGAAGCTGTACATTTACACAAGGCCTGGTAATGGCAATCGAATGAGGCAATAATGGAGGGGACATTAAAGGCCCATGATCCAAAGGTCACAGTTCATTTCCACTCCATTTAACGTAAAATAACAGGATTAGCTGTGTGTTGTTGATAAATAAGCGCAGTAGCATAGCTAAGCTACATACTGTGATTGAAGTGTGTGTGTGTGTGTGGGGTAGCAAAATTCCATCGTGTTCTCCTTTTTCTATGTTATCAACACACACACACACACACACACACACACACACACACACACACACACACACACACACACACACAGAAAGCAACAAATGATTAGCCGGGCTGTTTGCATGTGTGGGAAGAACCAGATGTGTGTGAGAGGGGGGGATCTAATGGGCCACTACCCTGGGTTTGAGGCAATCAGTATAAAGGACGGAATGGCATTCTGTACCAAAGCAAAGTCAGAAACCAGTTCACACCAGTGCGATAGATGGACCATTTCCCAAAGCACCTGTATGCACACATGAACGCCAGGGCCGTAACGAGACATTTTCAAATACCGAGGTTAAACACCACATGCTGTAACCTAACGCAGTGTTTCCCAACCACTGTGCTGCGGCATACCCATCGCCTTGGGGGGCCGGGCCCGCCCACTGACACGCTTGGGCCCGCCCTGGCGCAACCACCCAAGCCAGATCACAGTAACAGATCTCGGATAAATAAATAGATAAATAAAATCCTAATTTAATTGTATTGTACTTATTTTCAGTCAAAACGTATAGTGTTGCATTATCATCAAGAAATTAAATTGATGAAAACTGTGAGTGTGTTGGAAAGTTTATGTTAGCGTCAGTGTTGCCCAGCAACCAGTGAACGCATAGCGGCGAGAAATGAAGTGTGGGTCGTTTCGAGCAGACATGTCAGTCAGTGTATGCGCTTTCCCAATCTAAAAATGGATATACGGAAGTGGTTTAAAACCCCAACATCGGGGACTTCGGATAAACCAAGAGATGATGATGCCGGTGGTAAAGAAAACCCTGGAGCAAGTTCTACTCCCCTGGATTCTGAGCATGCAAGCCGCACCTGCAGCGACCAAGAAGAGCCTAGCACTAGCAGGTCAACGATCGGAGCTGGCCCTGATGGATATGTCAAAGACCTCGGCACGGATAAACCCAAACAGGTGTCGTTGCAAAAATATCCTGTGAGATTGTTTGGCTCGAAAAAACGTTCATTTTCTACAAGCTGGTATGTGAACAGGGATTGGCTTGAATATTCTGTTGAAAAGGATGCCGCCTTTTGTTACCCTTGCAGAAGGTTCAAATCTCTATCCTCAGACACGACATTCTCTCTTAAAGGATTTGTTGATTGGAAGCATGCTATTGAGACCAATATGGTCCAGCTGCGTCTTGTCCAGCTAATACCGCTACGCCCATTCCTCCTTACTAGACCGCCCTCACAGTAACGCCCCTTTGGCTGTTCAAGTTTCTGAAGTCAGTTGCTGCCGAATGACAACACAAGCGCCGCGCGGGACTTTTTAAAACGACTGGAAGGATTTCACTTGCAGCGATCACTCAACTGTCGGTAAGATTTCGATATTAAATGCATGAATATACATAACGGTTACTTTACGAGTTGACTTACAGTCGGAGGGCGAACATTTAACCACCTCGGCCCACCAGTCTGAAGCTATGTTTTTTT
>NC_085867.1:22030130-22100461 GCF_034702125.1 Engraulis encrasicolus | reverse complement strand
GTGTGTGTCCTAGAACCAAGACAGTGGCAGTATGTGTCTGTCTGCCTTTGGTTAAGGGTATCTTTAAGATACTGCAGGGTCATTCCACGCCAAATCAACAAGTGCCCGCGCACTTAGGTCTCAAAAAATTCTGAAAATATTACCAAGTGTACCCATGGTACTTAAGAGAAACACTGTAAATTTATTTGAATGTAAAATGTATACTCTCCGTGTTACAGCCAATTTTACTGGGGGAGGGGGGTGTCCATTTTGTTCACACTCTTTTTTTTGTCAAAGTTCACAAGCCCGTAGCTCAAGAACTAAACCATGTAGGAAGCTCAAATTTGGCATGCTGGTACATAGATAGGAAGAGTTTGTTGCAAAACTGTCAGTTTTGGTCTGTATGATCCTGCATCGTCATAGCATTCCCTCAAAGATGATACAAATTGTACTGGAGTTTTTGGCTGTGCTCTGTTTAGGCCTTCAGAAGACATATTTGTGCCCAACATAGCCTCTTGATTTCTTTCCCTTGTAAAGACAAGTAGGAACACTCTAATAGAAAGCTATTAATAGAAAGAAAACCCCATCAGTGTTTGACCAGAAGACCTCACAAGTCTGACAAATCATTTTGGGTGTCATTTTCAGAGCACCAGAACACCTTGTGGGATTGTCCACAGATTTTTTTTTTATTTTTTTCTTCATTCTCCATGAAGTCTTCTTTTTAAAAATGCCAATGAGACTTGTCTTATGTGACATTTTCTTGTTTATTTTACACTCTGAATAGAGACAAAATGCTCTTTTTCCCCAAATGACTTAGCATCAAACCTGAAAGAAAAAAAAACTTCAGAAATAAGTAATCAGAGGTATATCAAACAAAATACAAACATAGAATTTCATTTTAAATCATGTATCATTTATAGTAATTCATAATTAGCGTCATTGCTGTTTCATTTGAAGTGCAGAATGTAGAGCATCTCTGTCTTTCAGATCAAGGTGGTACTGCCTCCCACTGACAGTTGTAGGTGCACTGAGGAATGCAACAATGCATTGCAATGGCATCCAACAAATATCTTCTCTTGATGGCCAGTGGAAAGATGGAGCGGGATAGGGTGGATGCATGAAGCATACCTGGATGTCTGATTCTGCTTCACTCTTGTCACGAATCATACCAATCCAACATTTGTCATCATACATGCATCCAACATAGCTTCCAATATGGCACTGTTCTAATGTGAGAGACACTGCTGATGCAGCATGTGTGTGCTCTGGAGACATTGGCATCTCAGCTCCTTCAGAGAATATATGAACCGTCAGCTGACTGTCTTCCCCAGACACCCGACTTACTTGTAGTCTCCCGTCCTCTGTAGGGATGTAACAGTGGTATGCTCGAGTACCAGGCACTCTTTTGGCCTTTGCAAATCGCATCCTCTGTTCAGCAGTGTGGGAGATGACCTCTTCATTTGATACAAATAAAAAATGAACATTTTTAATATGTCCTACGCCCCACTTGTATAGATCAGCTGGTGTCAGTATGTGTCCAGAAGTTGTAGCTTGCAGACTGGCTTTTGCTGCCTCTCTTTTAATGGTCCCACCCACACCATCACAGACATTTTTCCCATGGGATGTAGCAAAAAAATGCCATTCCGCTTCAAATCCAAAGTCATGGTGGTGATATACAAGACTTGCAAAGTTTTTGAAATTCTTGTATTGGGATGAAGCTCCATCTGAGAAGTAAGAGATTTTGCTTACTTGGGGTGCTATCTTCCGCAGGTGGCTCAGGACGTCGTTCTGGAATCTGTGAACTGTTACTGTGTCATGCTGTAGACAATCACTTATAACACACATGCACTCATGATGCAGTTCATCAGTTTCATCCCTGAAATAAGCAACAAAAGGATGAAGAGTCGCCTGGGAATTTTCCCAATGATACCCTTGAACAGCATCCTGCACCACAAAGCTGTAGTTCTCTGCAAAATCCAGAATGAGTATTGCTTCATTTTGTTTCAGCCGTTCTTTCAACGTGGACAAAAATGCTCCTTGGTGTTTCCAAATGAAATGATGGCTTGTGAGTTCGTCTGTCTTTTTCACAATGGTCTCAACAAAGTCAGCCAGTGTGCTAGAGCACGTTTGAATTGTGGTGTGATCTGTTGACATCCATTGTTTGAATGATCCCTCAGAGTCTTCTGTTGTGTCATCTAACCCACTTATGTCCTCAAGGTAGCTCTTTAGAACATCAACCCCAGGACAGCTTGGACATCTGTGAACCATACAAAGTTTAGATGTCACTGAACAGACAATCTTTGACATCAGGTCATGGTATGTGATTGTATGTTGTGCACTTGGCAGGGCTGTCAGCATTAACTTAATATTTTGGTGTGCCTGGCATACACATACAGAGTGTGTTCCTCTACTCCCCACAGTGATGCAGTGACTGGGTCGCAGTAAACAAAACTTGGACAATCCTATTTTGTCATCAGGAAATTGGGCTTTATAATTTTCATACAGTTCATTCAAATTCATCAGTATGAGACGTTTTTGTTTGTGCTCCCGTTTTCCTGTTTCAGTGGACTTTACAGACTTGTAGTCTTTTGCGCCTGGAAGTATTCTTGAATGTTCATCACTTTCATAGAATGTTTTGACCCTTAATTCAATTTCTGCTGATATTGCGGTGGAGGCTCTTCGTGCTGGAGGCTCAGCAAGGATGCCATGCTCTTGGCGTAATTTCCGAGCAGTTCTGACCATATATGGACTTACTTTAAATGTTTCTGCTATTTTCTGCACAGACCAGCTGTCTGGTACCAGAGTGAGGAGTTGGGTCTGCAAATGCCTTGGGGAAACAGCAATTTTTTCTTTCAGCAGATCCATCAGTATATCCAGGTCCTTGCAATTTGAGCATTCTTGTAATGTTGATGCCGGCACACCACAAGCCGAGGAGATCTTCATTACAAGAGCCTGGTTAACCTCTTACCTTTCTCTTGGCATAGCTCGACATATTGCTGGCCTGAGAAGTTCTGAGAGGAGACACTCCAAGTTCTTCTAGGCTGGTGTTAAGTGTCGATACACCTGAAAGTTCATAGTCCACAGTGACCTCCTTTGGTTCATTGAAGGACTTTTGGGGGCATTGAGATTTGACAGACAATTGTAGCACATTTTCTGACCAGGAATAACTCTCACTGAAACATCTGTACGCACATTCAGTTGGTCAGCATCCTTATTGCTCAGAGTTTTGAGATTTGCTGTTATTGCCTTTGAATGTTGCCTCAGAGGGTCAATGCATTTCTTTTGCAAGTATTCATATTTGTCCATGTAGAGCTTCCAGTGGTGACTGCATATTGTTGCATCTGGCCCAGCTGTATTCTGTGATCTGAGATTTAGTAGTTCAACATCTGATTCAGCCAGGTCACTCAGCCTCAGGAGGTCATGTTTCCTTCAAAGGAAGGTGACAATACATTTGTAAGACTTAATTACAGAGTTGAATCATTAATACATGCATTTATTGAATAAAAGATGACTAACCTTGTATAATGAGGCAGATGACATTTACTTTCAGCAGAACCAAAAGAGCAGCTTGGATGATTTGTGGCCATTTCATGATTCAAACAATGGTGGCAATGGTGTCAAGAGTGTCAAGAGTGCCACTGGGATCACTGAAATAATAAAGCCTCTACCCAACCTCTATGCAGGTGCCGTCAGGTGATCACGTTAGCTTCATCAGGCCATGCAGGTGCAGAGATCTACTGCTGGGAGCACCCACAGGTGCTCCTTAAATCATTGAAATTGAAAAGGATACCTACCCCCCTGCACAGGGGCTCTCAGGTGATCATGTCAGGGCAAAATTTGCATTTGATTATTTAGTCTTTACATTAAATTTTATAGAAATCATGCTGCTCACTTTTTGCATTTTGCCCATGTTCAGGGTGGAAATTAACAAAGAAAACATCCCATAAGACAAGTCTCATAGGCATTTTTAAAAAGAAGACTTCATGGAGAATGAAGACAAAATGTTTTTAAAAAATCTGTGGACAATCCCACAAGGTGTTCTGGTGCTCTGAAAATGACACCCAAAATGATTTGTCAGACTTGTGAGGTCTTCTGGTCAAACACTGATGGGGTTTTCTTTCTATTAATAGCTTTTTATGAGAGTGTTCCTACTTATCTCTACAAGGGAAAAAAATCAAGAGGCTATGTTGGGCACAAATATGTCTTCTGAAGGCCTAAACAGAGCACAGCCAAAAACTCCAGTACAATTTGTATCATCTTTGAGGGAATGCTATGACGATGCAGGATCATACAGACCAAAACTGACAGTTTTGCAACAAACTCTTCCTATCTATGTACCAGCATGCCAAATTTGAGCTTCCTACATGGTTTAGTTATTGAGCTAGGGGCTTGTGAACTTTGACAAAAAAAAGAGTATGAACAAAATGGGCACCCCCCTCCCCCAGTAAAATTGGCTGTAACACGGAGAGTATACATCTTACATTCAAATAAATTTACAGTGTTTCTCTTAAGTACCATGGGTACACTTGGTAATATTTTCAGAATTTTTTGAGACCTAAGTGCGCGGGCACTTGTTGATTTGGCGTGGAATGACCCTACATTGTTGTGGTAACATAATTTTGCTATTTCTGACAGGCAGCCAGTTTTCTGAAAGATGGTTGATGTCAGTACCAACATGTTGTGATGGAGGCTTCCACCTGAGCTGAACACAGAAACTTGCACACAGTGGTGAGTAAATCACTGAATCTGTTTTGTTCTGCACTAGACCAATAAGTATAGTACAGTAATAGTGACCCCTGTACAGGTCAGACGCTCTGTAACTCTTCAGCCTGGAGTTCTGCATTAAAATGATGGGTGTGATTTTTATGTAGTGTATTCTATGTATACCCTCTCGTGTGTGTGTGTCTGTGTGCATGTGTGCAGTTGGAAGCAGTCGTTCCTGTTCAGCATCGATATGCCAGTAATGGGTTTGATGAGCCACAGCATGGTGATGGGCAATCAGCATCAGGACCAGGGCAGCTCACAAGGAGAACCTCCTGCCCTGCCTCGTCATCCTCAACCTCCCATCTCCCTGCTCTTCACACATGTGCAGGTGAGGCCAACCTCTAAAATGCACACTTGACTTGAGGCAAAGGGGGAGAATAGGCCTGCGTGCGTGCCTGCCTGCCTGCCTGCCTGCGTGCGTGCCTGCCTGCCTGCGTGCGTGCCTGCCTGCGTGCGTGCCTGCCTGCGTGCTACACTTAAAGACAGTAGCAGTGTGTGGGGGGGCGTGTGCACAAGCATATGCACATGGTCATGTCATGGTCATGTCTTTCTGTAGGTAGATAGGGGGTGCTTGTTTTTGTCTTTATTTTCATTCATAACATTAGCATGCCTTTTTTTGACAGGCACGGAGCCAGTTTTCAGAGGGAGGGCTGATGACACAAGCAACTTTGGTGAACCTGATCAACCCAGCACCAACCACTGTGCCCCTCCTCCTCTGCCAACTGCACCACATGGCTCCACCATCTCAAAAAGGCACAGACACTACTCCTACTACTTCCTGCGAAGGATGAGAGAAGAGCCGACCGCCCCACATCGGCACTCACCACCTTCTACAGGGGTGTCATTGAGAGCATCCTGACCAGCAGCCTCTCTGTCTGGCAGCCGTCAAGCTGAAGACTAGAAGGCAGTACAGAGAGTGTGGTGAGAACGGCAGAAAAGCTCATAAGATCACCCCTACCAGCCATTCAGGATCTGTACACTTCACACTGTTCCAAGAGGGCAATGAACATCATAAAGACACAACTCATCCAGCATACAGACTGTTCTCCCTACTACCATCAGGGAAGCACTAGCCCAGCATGCGGTGCCGCACAAGCACACTGGGAAACGGCTTCTTTCCACAAGCCATCAGACTCCTCAACGCACTGAAGAAAACCACATGAATATTCCAAGGACACTGGAGAATATTCCATGAACACTTCTTTCACCATGCCACTTACACTTTACTCATTGCACCTTATATACAGCATCTTCACATCACCTGTATGATCTCCTCCTGCCGTGTGTGTGTGTGTGTGTGTGTGTGTCCACTGTGTTTGTGTATTTATTGTCCATCAGTATGTTAATCTTCTTATTGCACACTGTTTGTGTCTCTGTGTGACTGTATTTATTGTATGTATCAGTCTGTATTTCATGCCAATGCATTATTTTTAGTTATTAGTTAAACTGCACATTGGAGACTGGTCAAACACAATTTCAAACTTTGTGTTAACCCTCCATAGATTTTTATTTAAAAAATGGAGTCTAATCTACTGTACTACACAGGCTATCAACAGACCACACAGTTGAGTGCTGTTTTATGCACTCTGAATATGAGAAGGAGAGGTAACCGTTCACACTTCATAGTGTAAAAGTAAACAGAAATACATTTTCACATTTCATTCCTGTCTCGTTCACTTCTTTCAGCAATGTATGTGGCCTACATGCAGGGAAGCTGACAGGGGGGACAAAGGGGTCCGTTGACCTGGGCCCAGTGAGACGAGGGGTCCAGGAATGGGTCCTCATTACATTGTATGTAGTCTATGTATTGAGTGGGGGGCCCTTTCAGATGACTTTGTCCTGGGCACAGCCAAAGCTGTCAGCGGTCCTGATTATGTACGCACAAACACTGGTTATGATGGTAGGAAAAATGTTTTCTGATGGCCTTTGAATTAAGACAGGCCAATCTGGAACCTCTCCTGGATAAAGAGGTAAGCTTCAATAGTGTGGTCACTCCTAAATCATAGACAGACATGGAGTATGGTAGGCCTATGGTAATGAAGAAATTGTTTTTCTCCAATAAAACAAACAAATAGCCTATTGCTATTTCAAATACTATTTCATATATTTTTTCATTAATATCTGCTCTTTCCAAGCTGACCACATTGCCACATAAATGTGGTGAGGTGACACTCATTACTTTAAAAAGTCGGGAATGTGTTGCTGATGTTTTACATCGTTTCAAACTTTTCTAAGTAGCCTATATCATGTCTTACCAAGTGAACAACCTCGCCAAAAAGGGTTTTTTAATTATTATTATTTTTCCGGGTGTGTTAATATCCTGGAAAGGATGTTTAATCATATAGCCTACACAGTGTTAACAGTGACCTCGACACACACAGCTAGGTAAGGTAATGTCAACGTCGTTGTGTTGACATTTTGGCGACCTGGTACGTTGCTATGACAAATTTGTGCATAGCGACACGAGTCCTAAACAGTAGGCTACAATGTCCGAGGTACGGGAAGACAAAGCAAAAGACATATTGGGATTAGAAAACGTGTGATTTATCTCACTTTCTTACATAAATTGTTGAGAATATTATGTCAGTGGAATGTTCAGTGAAACGTTTCTCTGGAAGATAACAATTTGCACTGGATATCTTTGTAACAAACATGGAGCCTTCATCCGGAAATGGCCTTGAAAATGACATCATGCAGTATCCCTTCACGATTGGCCAATACGGCAAATGCCGGGAACGCCCATGGGCGTGCTTGCATTAAGGGTGGAACTGTTTTACTGCAGCTGGACCCTTCTCATTGAGACGGGCAAAGGCTTGAACAAGCATGCAGCTTCCAAGGAGCATTTAGTGTGTGAGGGAATGTGGTGTGATTCCAAAAAACGCAAAGAGGCCGGCAAAGACATTTCAACTCTTTTAAATTCTGAACAGCTGGCTCGCAACAGGCTCTACATATCGGCCATAATAGACGTGCTAGAGTTTTTAGTCGTCAATCAACTGCCTTTACGTGGCGATGCTGCTGGCTTTGCCAATGTGCTAGATGCCAACAGCACTAGTTCCATGGGGCTGTTCTTGTCCCTTTTCGAATACACCATGCGCAAAGACCCAGAGTTGACACGGATCGCAAAAACAATCCCCCAGAATGCCCGCTATACCAGCCCACAAATACAGAACGAGATAATCGAAATGATGAGCAAACTTGTGACAGAGGAGATAGTGAGAGAAATCGGCGATAGCTGGTATACAATTAAAGTGGATGGAACACGAGATCCATTGGGGCAAGAAAACATATCCATTTTTCTGCGTTTTGTGGACGAGAACTATAGTGTGTGCGAGCGCCTCTTAACCATGGCCACATCGGAGAAAGGAGATGCAGAAGCCCTGACAAATGTAATCGTCGACGAGCTGACCAGCGCCGGACTCAGCACCGACAAAATCCTGAGCCAGGTGTATGATGGCGCGTCGCTGATGTCGGGCAGGCACGGGGGTGTGCAGAAATCACTGCAAAACAAGCTAGAACGTCACATCCCCTACATACATTGCTTTAATCACCAGTTGCATTTGATGGTTATTCATGCCATGTCAAGTGAAGCAGCTGTCGAAGATTTTTTTTAAACTTTGCAACATGCTGTACAACTTCGTTAGGAAGCCCACAATCGCTGTGCTGTACAAGGGCGAGACGCTGAAAAGGCTTTTAGACCAGAGATGGACCGGTCACTTGGCCACAGTCAAGGTCTTGGTGGGGAGTTTTGACGACATTTTGTCATTACTGGCCGATGTGGGAAACAGAAGCGGCCCTGGAGGAGCAGATGTGCGCGGCGAGGCGACGGGCTTGCTTCGTGCCATCACACAGCAAAGTTTCCGTTTCATCGCACACCTGGTTATGAAGCTGCTGTTACTTTTCGAGCCACCCAACAGAATACTACAAGCCGAAGATACCGACTTATTCACCGCTGTTACACTTGTAAACAGTGCTTCAAACTGCGTGAAGAAACTGCGCACAGAGAGCGAGTTTTGTGCCCTGTGGAATATCTGCTCCTTCAGCCACGACCACCCAGGGCCAGGCTGACGCCGTGCCGGGCCCAAGCAAGAGAAGACGCATAGTTAACAAGAGGTTCAATGACTATGCAGTTGAAGAAACCGTTGGACAACCACAAAGTGACATAGACGAAAAGACCGAATTCAAGCGATTGTTTTACAGCGTTATTGATGCTGTGCAAGGAGAGATGGATGCGCGTTTTGGGGAGCGCAGTAGCGCGCTCATTGGCGCACTGGCTTCTTTGAACCCAGAGGCCGAAGATACATTTCTTGACCCATCAAGGGTAACTCCTCTGCTGGCATTAGCTGGAACGGATGTGGTCGAAGCGGAATATACTGTGGCTTGTGAGTTCTTGATGAAGAAAATGACATACCCCAGTTCCCCCCGAAGATGGAAAATGGACAATAGCAAACGTTCTCAGCACATTCAACGGTGCACTCCAGGCTATGCCCACTGTTATCACTGCCTACACCCTTGCCCTAACTTTAGGAGCTTCCACGGCAATGTGTGAAAACTCGTTTTCCACCCTCAAAAACGTGTTCTCGGAGCATCGACGCAGTATGCTGCATAGACGCAAGGTCCAGCTCATCCAGCTTGCGTTTGAGAGGGACCTTACACACAAATTCAAGTCTGAGTGGAAGGATGCGCTGATGAGGAGGTTCAGCTCCGAGAAACGCCGCATACAGCTCTATTGACTCAAGTAAGTTAGCCTACTGTGTGTGTGTGTGTGTGTGTGTGTGTGTGATGGCAGCTGGTACTAATGCTGCTATGCCTCTGTTGATGTTTTGCATTCCAAATGATGTGATACAAGCAAGTTTAAAGTTTGTGTATTGTTGGCTGATTGCATTTTCGGCACAGTTAGTGTGATGGTGTGTGTGTGTGTGTTGTCAATGACCTACCCTTGTGTTGGTTGCTATGAAATGCAGCCGCCGTAGTGTTTTTGTTGGTTTAGTTCGAGGTGTTGCGTGTGATCTAACACGTTATTTGTACGTGTGTGTGCGTGCTCCTGCGCGTGTGCGTTTGAGAGAGAGCGCACGGTGGTCAGGTCGCGTAATGATTGTTGCGAGTGAGTAGGGCTGCGCGAATAGTAAAATAAGCAAAAAATAAATGGTGCCCGCCTATTGGATTTCTTAAGCCCGCCCTAACATTGTGTTCTGGCGACGGGTCTGATCCAACAGTGCTATGGTAACAAGTAAGCTTAGACGCCATCTCCAAAACAAATCACCATTCACTTTGAAAACAAGAATGCCTATTTTGTTAGCATGCGTAAGCAGACAGAGAACCAGGCAACATTCATGAGAAAAAAACACAAAGGTAAATGAGAGAGCCCTTAAAGCTAGCTACCACGTAGCTTAACTCTTAGCTAAATTTGAAAAAGTCCCAAACAGTAATTACATCTGGCTTTCTTTCCTTTATTTCGCTTACAAAGCCTTTGGTGCGCCCGACCATATAGCAGCTCCATCAGTGCATACACTCGTGCACTTTTCCCACTGTCCTTAAAGTCCTCCTTTTTCAAGATATTCTGATGTGACCCGAAATACAGATGGTGTAACTTCAATCTGCTCATTACCGTGCCGTGCCGCGGCAGCGCACCGTGATCATTACACCCTGTGGCCATTCGGAATGCGGGGGGCAGTATAGCACTGCTTTTGCAGAGCAGCGTCTGCCTGTGCTTGTGCGTCTGTCTGTACTTCCGTGCTTGTCCATTCCCCAGTTTTAGTAGAAGTAGAAATACAGTCAGCAAATTGCATGTTTTATTTAGCATTGGGCATTTGATAATAACACAAGTGTGAGCCCTAAACAAGACCACCATGTGAATTTAAACTCAACTTTTTTCTGTCTTGCATTCACCGTCTCCCAATCCGTCCCTAACTTATTTCGGCACTATTCAAGCCAGGAACGGGTATCCTCAGGATACAGAGTTTGCATACCTACTACAATTTGAACCGGTAAAGACAATTAAAACCGAGTCAATCAGACAGGAACACCATTGTAATTAAGTGTGTCCCGTAACGCCAGCATGAGAGAGATCGAATTTTAAATTTGGCGACGACATTCTGTCTTCAAAACTGGCATCGGCCGCTTCCAATTTAGGACCATTCAACCGTTTCCACAACCTCACTGATCACAGTTGCTTCATCTTTAACGTCAGGGCTAAGAATAACGAAAATAGCAAAACAGAGTAGGCTAAACCGTAATGGAGAGACTAAGGAGACATAAAATCAAGCGGCGGAGTTCGGACCATTAGGAGTGGACCGATGTCGCTTGCTTTGTGTAGCCCTATCAAGCAAGCCTGTCTCATTTATGCGATGAGCACAAAAAACACAAATTGAACCACTCGTATAGTGTGAGTCAAACAGACATGAACATTGTAGCCTAATGAAGTAGTGCCCCATTACGTCAGCATGAGAGATGTGATTTTACATTTGGCGACGACATTCTGTCTTTAAAACTGGCACATGCCGCTTCCCCTATTGCAGGCTATTACCTGATCTACACTGTCGTTACCACAAAAAACAAGGTAGCACAACTTAATAATATTACTAGCGTATAGGCTAGGCCTATATCTGGTAAGTAGTAGGTTGAAGACGGGGGTATTATTGGTGTACTGCTTTTTTTGCGAAGCAGAGTAATCGGCTTCAGTGTAGCTCATTGTACGTTGATCCCTCCCTCGGTTTTAGTAGGCTACAAGTGGAAAGAGTCAGCCCGCGCGTTGCAACATTGCGTGATCCCTAAACAAGACCGCCAGTCGACGGAGTTTTGTTTTTATTATTCTGTCCTGCATTCACCGTCTCAATTCCGCTCCTAACTTATAAGTGATGACTGTTAATTATTTCTGCCTATTCAAGTCAGGAATGGATATCCTCAGGATAGCCTATCGGACTAATAGGTTGAAGACGGGTTTTTTTTATTGGTGCTTGTGAACATTTCATCCTTTCAATGCGCTGTTGTGCGCGATCGACGGGATTCCGGTTAACTGGGGATGTGATTGACTGCACACGTGACAAGACATCTGTTACACCAGGTGTGGCTAATCATCTGTGATTAGGACTGCAAATTCAGTTGCTTCGGTGGAGATTCGAACCAACAATATGACTGGGGAACTATGATTCCTTCGGAGGCTGGATAACCTGTCGCGCCACGACATGTCACAAAAGGCTGTGCAGTGAGTCCCGTGCACTGCACTGCTGTAACCCACCCCCTCCCACACAGACAAACATTCCTGTTCTGAAAAGTTCAACACGTTCTAAACATTTTAGTCGATTTGCATTAAGTTTTCGAGCAGACACTTGTCCACGGTGACGCAACATCGAAAGAGAAAAGCAGAGACTGTTCACAAATAGCCTAACTGAATAAAGATTTCATTTTAAACAAAAACACAGCATTTGTATGAAAATGTGCTGGGTGACCACACTGCCTATGCCTATCCAGATGCACGTACAACAATGAGAAAGAGAGGGAGAGGCGGAGAGAGAGAGAGCGATTAGCGGCGTAGCCTATCTCTCTCTGTGTGTGTAGTGTGTGTGTGTGTGTGTGTCGGGGAACATTTGAAGTGAAAAAATAACCCTCCCCCACTTCAGCATCATGTTGGTGGTAATACAAATCAATCCTTGTTTACCTGATCTTGTAGCCTATTCATGAAGTTCATAAAGCCATAATATCGGTAGCCTATTATAGGCTAAGATATCAAAAATCCCTCCGCAAATTTCTGCATTGCCTGAGTTCATAGGCTAAAACAACTTTATTTAGGCCTGACTTATTTAGCATTATTTAGGCCTATTATCGTATTTAGGCTTTAACGTAGGCCTATTCTACAAAATATCCAAAGAAGGAAAAGAAAAGACAGACAAGTTGAGGCTTACTGATCGTAGCCTATTACAGCAAATCGAACATGCGCTTTATGAACACACTAGCCTGAGGGCAAACATCTTCTTGCTACGATTGAGATAACCAGGCCATGCCAGGAATTCAACTATACCTGGGCACACACTAAAATAGACTACTGACAGACTACAATTGCTTGGATCTTCAGTGGGTTTCGTGGGTCCGGGGGGATGGGTGGTGATGGCACGCTTGATGTATTTTTTTTCCCACCCCTGCGTGCATGCACGCGGACACACAGGGTCGGGACATTCACCCAATACCATGAGCAAATGACTGAGTGCGGCTAAATATGCCTGTTGCATAGCGTAGCCTAATTATTCACACATCACGTCAAGTCACAAATTAGTAGTCTCTTGCAGTTGACCTATGCCAAATTAACGTCCTTCCTGCAGGCTGCACTAATTCAAACAGGTAGAGAAGTCGGCTTAGCCTATAGCCAAAGTCTATAAAATGTAGCCTATTTTTTGTAATTTCCAATTATCTAGGCTATGCTTACGATAACGATTTGTTGCGCTATGACGGTGCTAAAGACAAGTTGCATCATAGTCATCTCAAGTGCTCCCATTAAAACACGGCTGGGGTGTTACACCCAGAAGGCTAGGCTATATTTTAATGGGTTTACGCGCGTCATCTAACTGTGGTCAGGCCAGGTGCTATTACGAGAGGAAAACTATAGCACGTTGGCAAACATTAAAGTCAGTTTAAGCCATGCATATGATGAACCAGTTTTCTTGTTTGAAAAAACAAACTTCCCGGTGCGCAGGGTGCATGCATTTCTGACTGACCCAGATGAAATCGCATGCACGGAACTCCATGATTATGAGATGGCATCGCATATTTCCCAGCGCATATCACCGTAGCCTACAGTGAGACATTGTTCTTATGAAGCTGGCGGGAGACATGCATCCACAGTTGAAGGAATGTGCAATGATTTTGCGCTCACCCAGGCTCAAACACAATTCCTTAATGGCAAATCTACCCACTGTTGCATGAAACTTATAGGTGTCCTCTCTGTAAGGCTGCACCAATTCAAACAGGTAGAGAAGTCGGCTTAGCCTATAGCCAAAGTCTATAAAATGTAGCCTATTTTTTGTAATTTCCAATTATCTAGGCTATGTTTACGATAACGATTTGTTGCGCTACGACGGTGCTCAAGACAAGTTGGAACATAGTCATCATCTCAAGTGCTCCCATTAAAAAACGGCTGGGGTTACACCGGGAAGACCGCCGTCTTCTCTTTGCTGCCTAAATTGTAACAGTTTAAATGCCTCATCTCCAAGCAGCACAATCGAAACTATTGGCTATCTAGCTTGTGATTTTTTGCTGGTATTCAACAAGACGAGACAATTGGAATTAAGGTCTTGCGAAGAGAGCAAAGAGTTACGTCGCGTGTGTGTGTGGGCGAGAGAGAGAGAGAGAGGCGCTTCCCCGCAGAAAGAGCAAGGTGATGTCCCCAAATATTAGACAAATGCAGCTATATTAGACAAATGCAGACTATTTTAGTTAAGTAGACATCAGGGAAGTATTTTGCTTAATAGCAACGCCGACCTGATTGCTTCATATTGCTCTGAATAGCCACAGAAGGTTAGGCTATATTTTAATGGGTTTACGCGAGTCATCTAACTGTGGTCACGCCAGGTGCTATTAAGAGAGGAAAACTATAGCACGTTGGCAAACATTAAAGTCAGTTTAAGCCATGCATATGATGAACCAGTTTTCTTGTTTGAAAAAACAAACTTCCCGGTGCGCAGGGTGCATGCATTTCTGACTGACCCAGATGAAATCGCATGCACGGAACTCCATGATTATGAGATGACATCGCATAACCCGACAGTTGATTACACTTAATTTGAGCACGAAAACAGCAATATGAGTCGCTTGCTAATTTTTGCCAATGTGACAACATTAAATTCATTTGGGAAGTGTAGGTTAGGTTATGCCCCAGCTGTTGGCGATGTAAGATAAATAGCCAACGCTCAAACGCTTAAACGCGGCGCTGTAGGTTACTGCGGTGAGGTTTCGGCCCCCTATTGCACTCTCCGTACTTTTTACCAAACGAAAAAAGTATCCACATCCAGAAAACAAGTTTGAAGTTGCAATATTAGACGTTTCAAATCTTGCAATGCGAGAATCGGTATAGGGGCTTGTGGCTACACTCAATTTAGGACACATTTTGTCAGAGCTTGCACATTAATGGCAATTCATCCGATCATCATTTAAAAAAAAATCATTAGGCTACTTATTCTTTTCATGACTCTTCCTACTTCCTGGAGGTGTTCTCACACAATTTAATTAGGCATGTTGTTATCCGCTGAATCGGTGCGTGCTGGTGAATATGCAAGTATAGCAAGCGCTCCCAAGTATAGCGAGCGCTCCCAAGTGCCACCTGGCGGTTGTTTGGGTACACTGCAGCTAGGCCCGGTACGTACCGAGGTGGATGACGTGGCATTACCTCGGTGAAGGGTGTGCATTGTAGGGGGACCGACTGTATGTCTTCTCCTGTTGTTTTTCCTGGCAATGCCTTGCAAAATAGGCAGTTTTCTCTAATTGCGTCCCCGTCCAAAAAAAGCACATTGGCCAGGAGTTGGGCATGTATTCCTGCTAATAGAATGCTTTTGGACAGAATAACAATTTGTAAATAGTAGGACTACTTTGAAGTTTATAGCCTATTTCAGAAGTGGACATGTTAAGTTCACTTTCTATTTGAAAGAGGAAATATAAAAGATGATAAAAAAGTACAGGTTTGTGTTGATTTGATTGGTATTCAATACACTTTGATAAGAATGGCTATATTGTTAATATAGGCGCGGCTACAGAATATAATTCGTTTTCATTATTTCATCATTTTTGGTTGGTGGTGTGCCGCAAAATTATTGCAAGGGAAAATGTGTGCCTTGGCTCAAAAAAGGTTTGGAAACACTGGCCTACCGCATACTTTACATTTAGAATGCTTCAAACTCTTCAGTCAAACTCTTCAATTTGTTTTCATTAAACACTGCCATGGGGGTGGCGTATACAGACTGAATTTATCATTGTTGATTATTTATCGATTTTGATCAAAGATAAATTTTACATTTCTGACAAAATTACAGAGGACATGACCTCTGTATCCTCAATGGTAGTTTCGGCCATGTTGCACGCACAAGCACACACACACACACACGCATGCACCCACATGATCGACAACAGAGTGATGGCTCTTGTTATATTGACACATTGCTCTGTCTACCACGTGCTGCTGACTCTCTCCACTCCCCTGCCATCATCTTACACTAACCTCTCTCACTCTCTACCTCCAGTCTCTCCTATCCCTCTAACTTTCTCTTTGTTTCTATAGATCCTTTCTCTGTCCCTCTGTTTTACAATCCTGCCCCAGCTCTTCCTTACCTATTCTTTAAATCTCTCTCTCGTCCTTTTCACACCCCCTTTTAACAGTAAATGTTCTCCATAGTTTGCCCTTGCTCTCGCCCTCCTCTCACTCCCTGAGCCTGCATGTCTTCCCCAGTCTCCTCCTCCCCACCCACTCTCTCAGACGCTGCGTTTCAGCCCCAGTGCACTAAAGACGAACTCAGAGTGGATGAAGTTGGGGCTAAAATATTTTTCGCTTGCTCAAATCACCAGCAGATGCCTAATACACTGTGGAGGAAGAAGTACATTTATTTTGGTTTTATTTTCACATTGCCTCGAACGATTTTTTCCAGAAATTATGAGGAAGTACATTTATTTTGGTTTTATTTTCACATTGCCTCAAACTATTTTTCCATAAATGATGAAGAGCCAGTTCAAGTGCTTGCTTTCCCAGTGGCATAGTGACCGAATAAACACTATTAGAACCAGAACCTCCTCATCTACTGTGCGCTCATAAGTCACATTCCAATCCTCGCTCGAAACATCTGTATTCTGAAAACCAGAAACCCACCTGGGAAACTCTCAACTCCCAATCGTCATTGTGACACAGTATTCAACAGCACGCAAGTGCAAACTACACACAGTGACATTGTAATTATGCCTCACCCATGCAAGTGGACAGCCCCACGATCAATGGTGCCCCAAGGGAGCCGATGCGTCGGGACGGGACAATAACATGCTCAGGGCATATTGTCATAATGTGTCTATTTTGAAAATGTACCCTTTTCTGGCCCTAGTCTACTGATTATTCTTATCTGCTGCCTTCGGTACGGTCAACCATGTCATACTTCTTACTATACTCTCAAACATGGCCATCACAGGCACAGTCCATTTCTGGTTTAAACCCTACCTCTCCGGGCGTTCGTTTAATGTTTCATGACAAGGGCTTGTCCTCAACTCATCACCTCTCCACAGGGGTTCCCCAAGGGTCGGTGCTGGGGCCCCTCCTATTTGCCATGTACACTACCTCTCTGGGCCATGTCATTCGTGCTCACGGCTTCCCCTACCATTGCTCTGCTGATGACTCACAGCTATATCTGTCAATCAATACAGAGGACTCAGCCTGCCTCTCTGACATATCCACATGGATGAAGGAACATCACCTTCAGCTGAACCTCACTAAAACTGAACTCCTGGTGATCCCAGCCAAGGACTCATGTTGCCATGATCTCAAACTCAATATGGGCTCAGCCACTGTCGCCCCAAACAAGTGTGCAAGAAACCTGGGTGTCATGATTGATGACCATCTATCATTCTCAGACCACATAGCCTCGATTGCCCGGTCATGCCACTTCTGTCTCTACAATATAAAACAGATCAGGCCGTAACTGACCTTAACATCTCTTATGTACCTAACATTTTTATGTACCTAATTTGCTTTTAACATCCTTTTTAAATCCTTTACTTATTTTTTCTTTATCACTGTGTTGGACATTGTTGCCAGTGTTGCAACTGTACACTGCGCCTAGATGTCTTGCTTATTATCCAATTTGCCTTGTTACCTTCCTATTATTTAATGTTGCTTCTATTACCTTGTGTTTGACAATGTTGTCAGTGTTGTAACTGTACACTGCACCTTGAGGTCTTTTGTTTACTTTTTGCTACTTTTTAATGCATTGTCCTCTTCTTTACTCTTTGAAGGACAATGCTATCAGTGTTGCAACTGTACAGTACACTGTGCTTTACCCTGTTCTTGTTTACATTGCTCCTGTAAGTCGCTTTGAACAAAGGCGTCTGCTAAATACTAATGTAATGTAATTATGGATATTCAGGACCCTTGTGTTCACATCAATATGACGTGGATGTTATTTGGAATGGAAATGTGGGAATGGAAAAACACACAACAAGTCATGTTGATTACTTCAGCCTATACATCTTCACTTGCATTAAAGCATTGCCAGTGGCATGAAAAGGATTGGTATTAAAACTGTGCAGGGATTATGATAAAAAAACAATTATTGAAGTGTACGCTACAATCTGATCTTACACATGTGTATTCATTAGACATCATATTACAAGTGTACGTTTCCGTCAAGGCATAAGCAAAAGATTCCTTGGATACATTTAATTTAATTTATTCTGTGACTTCACATGTCTTAAATAGTTTTTCACCAGAAAGTTTCTTGCGCTGAACAAACCCCTGTTTGACTGGAACAGACAGCATAAAGGGCATAAATGTAATGTAAAAGTGGAATGATGACGTGTCACTTGATGCGACTTGATTTGCATGAGTAGAGCCCAAGGAAACGGGGAAGTTATCTTCATACTCTCGCTCTCACTCGCTCTGTGTGTTTGTGTTTGGTGTGTTTGTAACACATGTGTAGGCCTACATGTTTACCATTGGGCGTCATGTCAAATTAGTCTTGACCAGTCCTTAATACTGACTACATCCACAATTTGTTCAACTTGTGTTGCATCAGCCTGGTGTTTATGCTGCATCTGAATGATTATTATCAGATCACATCACATCAAATTATGGATGCCTTAAAGTGTTTATGAAACGAAAACAAAGTAAAGGAATTGGACCATTTCCAGGACAGATTCTGACAGTTCTAAGCCTTGTGAATAAAATGGGATATTGTCTGGGTGATATTTTGTCCTAAAAGTCATGTTAAAACGTTCCCAAAAAGTGTTATGTTTACTTTTTTTGGTGACATGCAAATTTTATGCAAATGATATGCGTGACATAAAAGGGGGGAGTTCACCTCATTCCACCTTGTTCAGATCAATGGCGGCTAGTACCAAACCAAAGCACAGTGTCAAGCAGTGTGTTGCTGGAGGGCCGAATGGTGCCAGCTGCAAAAATGATTACTTGACAGAAGGAATATCTTTGCACAAGTTCCCTTCTGTGAAGAATGATGGAACTGTGGCCAACTGTGGAGAAGGCTAAAACAAGGGCTCTGTGGATCCAATTCGTACGCAGGCACCGGTGTGGCAGCTTTTGTGATATGCACCGGATTCTCATCCGCCCTGTAGGCTATCTGCTTGTAGGATAGACTGAGTAAAGTTAAGTATAGGGTACAGTTGGGCTAAATCAAATATGCCTGTGTAACAACAAGACTCTGATCTAATTCCAAAGTGTAGGCATAACATAAATGACAGCCCCAAAACATTTGCTGACCATATCGAAGATTGTGTAATCTCTGTTTATGTTGACATTCGCTTCCTGCCATACATTTGTCCCACATCGCTTGCCATAGCCTCGTACAAGCAGATGTACATGTGGATGAGAATTCCGGTGCATATCACAAAAGCTGCCACACCGGCGTGGTTTTGAAGCAAGCTCATGGTCACTGTTGTGCTCGGCACATTTCCACCCCTCGTGCTTCACCACAAATGTGGAGATCGTGGGCATGGTTGGACTGAAGAGAATGCTATTGTAACAAGCAGTTCCAACAATTGACATCGCCGGCGTGCAGACTGAAACTGCCCCTGTAACTGCTCGTGCACTGCTTTGCTTTAGGCTACGTTTTACCTTGTCCATCTGCTTTGTATGTTGATTTCAGGAAAGGGTAATGCACATGACATGCCAAACCGATGCAAATGCTCTCGGGATATGCACTTTTTGTTGATTGCCATTCAACTGGTCAATAAATTGGTTTTGGGATATCCGCGCTTCAGCCTCCGTGGTGCTCTCGGTCGAGGACAGCCAACTCACAGACTGGGCTACTGCTTAGCGAATAAACGGAGATGCATATAGCGTAGGCCTACTTTTTTTCTCTCTTCTTCTTTTTTAGGATTTCGGGGCTGCTCCAACAGCCTATTACCTCCGTTTTTTCTCTAGTTGATAATATTTTTGCATGTACATGCATTTCAATCACACTATATCGCGCAATTGAATCAAAATGCCCCCCATTTGTCAACAAATACACACGCCATGTCATCTTTGGTTCATGGCAAAGCGCCCTTAGCAACCGTAACCATAAAGAAAACAAACTGTCAGGCTAGGTCAACAATCGTCACTTCGTCTGTCAGACATGTCACTTTCTGCAGATGTATCAGTGCCTCTGAAATAGATTTGTGCTGCTGTTTTTTTTTCTCATGAGGTTGGATGTGTGGTTTTTCGACACGCTGATGTTTGTATCAGAATTTTGGTTCCTTTATAAGATGTGGGTCCATCAAATGTGTGTTGTTTTCTCAGATCGCCATACTAGCAAACCAGGGACTCTCCTCTTTGATGTCACAGCCCAGCTCATTAGTCACACCAAATTTCACAGAATTCACACTTTGAGTTGCCATTTTCACAAGTTCCTCCAGGATGATTGGGTTCAAAGTCTCATTGATGCTATCAGAAAAAACAAGGCTTTAATGGGAATGACCGTTTGTTTTCATTTCATAAACACTTTAATGCAACAGCAACAATGCCAAACCGCTGTTCCCTTTGCTCACGGACTATTCATATTCTTAACTGATGCAAAGTGCATGAATGATGATGGCCTAATTGAAGTAATGAATTAGAAGATGAGGCAGAGAGCTGTGTGCTTCCCCAAAAGGACACCTTACACGGCACAATTAAGAACAAGATTTCATATTCCGGATGTGACAGAATGTGGGTAAATTAAATACTTAATTTCCTTTAAAATCATCTCCTCAATCAATCCCCAAATGCCAAGTTTGTGAAAGTCATGAATTTGCGTCGAAACGACAAAGTTACTTGTAACGATTAATGTACACCTTTATTTATATGCTGTGGGGCATTCCATCCATATCTTATTAATGCCTCACAGCTCTGGGACTGGAGAGGAGAGATAGAGTATGTATTAGCCTCTTTATTGTTGTTTTCCATCACATCACAGAGGAGGTGGGAGGGGAAGCAAGACAGCATGATGGAGGAAAAAGCAAATGTATGTGTAGGGCCAGGGACAGGGCTGGACTTGGACAAAAACAAATCAGGCCTGGCATTTTCAGTCAAGACTGGTCCACCATGTGACAATATTTCAAGTCATTATTATGCGATATTTTGACCAAAACAACCAAAACAAATATTTAAATATGACTCAGGGAGGTCTGCTGTAGGACTGATACCACTTCAATGAGGGGAGGACCAGACCAAAATCATCAACAGTCCACCGGGTAAGTGCCATGTATGCCCCTAGGCCAATCCAGCCCTGGCCAGGGAGGACCTCTTGCATGGCTCCTCTGCTGTGTGTTTTGCTACATATTAAGCATATATTTTATGCAGTGGATGGAAGCATTACTTGTCTGTGGTATCACTGAACAGAAGATTAACAGCCTCTGCCCCACTCCCACCGCCGTACTCTGCAGGTGTGTGTGTGTGTGTGTGTGTGTCCGTGTACGTGTGTGTGTGTGTGTGCGTGTGCGTACGTGTGTGTGTCCATGTACATGTGTATGTGTGTGTGTGCGCGTGCGAGCGTGTGTGTGTGTGTCCGTGTACATGTGTGTGTGTGTGTGTGTGTCCGTGTACATGTGTGTGTGTGTGTGTGTGTGTGTGAGTGCGTGTGTGTGTGTGCGTGCGTGCATATACAGCTGTGGGGTAGCATGCATAAAGCTCAGAGACAGGTACTAGCTGGAGGGATTGAAAAACACAAACAAACATGTTTTCAGTATCATGAAGAGTTTAGGAGCTGTGGGCAAGCAAGTATTTATATGTTAGATATGGACTTTATCTTCATTTTTTTTATACAAGTCCTGGCCATATAATTAGAATAATGAAAACATTGATTTATTTCCATAATTCCGTCAATAATATTTAAATCTCATGGCTTGTAGATGCATTGCCCACATTTTGAATTTTTTTTTTAATTTTTTTTTTACATATTTAGGCCTTCTAGCTCCAAAAACCCATGCATTGAGGAATTCACATTATTAGAATATTGTAATAATATCACCATTTCCTTCAGAAAGAAGGTAAGAAATTCGGGTCACATCAAATCAGTCGAAATTTGGTACTTTCTACATAACATGTCAATTACATGACTGCCCTCTAAAAGAGACTTGGCCCTCCTCCTTTGTGGGTGGGAGGATGTAATTTGTCTCTCAGGCTGATTCGGTATGTAGGGCCCTGCACCCCTTCTGGTGATGAGGAAGGAAGAGGTGTGGAGGAAGAAGGAGATGGAAATAGAGAATATTATTTGCATTTAAAATGGTTTTGCTATTGAAAAAACAATACAGTAAGCCACTGAATAATTCCCAGCCTTGCTCTAGTAGTTATTTTTATGCCATCACAGCATACAGACATATTATATTCGTGTCTCAATCTAAACTAAGAAATGTTTGTTTTTGTTTGAACAGTGTGATTGATGGTGTTTTTCAGGTTTAAGTTGTTGATATATTCACAGTGCTGGTACAGTGGCAGCAGGCAGGGCCATCATGAATAAAGAAAAGTCCAGAACATTTTTTGAAGTTGATTTATTTGAAAGCCACGTTTCGACCCTGTTGGATCTCAGTGTTGCAGGCATGGCCACCATCTGTGTCTTGGCAGCTGTTTCCACGTAGCCTGCTATTTTTTGAAAACACAATGGTTTTGGCCTTCCGTCTCCATGTAGCCAGAGTTTTAAAATCCATGTATCAAAAATCCTGCTTAAAAAATTATCCCATTTAGGGTGCTGAAATACACATGTTACAGTGGCGTTTTTATTTGTATCCGAAAAAAATACCCACATATAAACATATCCTGCAATGTGGAAACAGCACCTTGATCTGGGTCTTGGGCTATGTCTCAAATGACACATTGGTCAGTGCACTGACAGTCAGTGCACAGTGCACACAGTGCACTGAGGTCTTTAGTGCATAGTGTCGTGGAAAAATATGAGCTGTGAGGAAGTGACCGCTGAGCATGACATTAGTTCGCGAAAATATGAGTTGGCTACTGTTAACGATGCACAGGGTCTGGTGCTTGTGTTTCCATTTCCTTCACCCCAAAGGACAACAATCACACATACAATACTTGGGTTTGCATGAAAAGGTTGGTGCCCCATCAACATTACTTAAGCTGGGCTTACACTGTGCGACTTTTGCCCCGATTTGGCACTCGCACGACTTTTTGAGAGTCGGGCCGATTTCTTGCTCAATCGCAGGTCAATCGTGAGTCTTGCATCGTGCAGTGTACATGGGGTAACGACAAGCGATTTCGCCTCACGATCGTGCAATCGCAGGGTCGCAAGAAAATCAAAACGGTTTGAAATTCTGGTCGTGGCTCGTGCGTAAATCGCACAGTTAAAGCAGTGCTACGACCCGATTTGACACTTCACATGCACAAATTAATAGGGCCGTGCGATTCGCTGTTGAGCGCGACTTCATCTCCACCTCAGGTGCGCATGTTCCCTCCTCTGCAGACCGGGGAAACATGCCTGTCGCGTCGTACGGTGGAAGCATTTCGCTCGCATCCGACTGTCGGCTCGTGTAGTGTGAGGACGTGAGTCGTGAGCTGAGAACTTTTAAACAGTGAAATTCCATCGTGCAGTGTGAGCAGAAGCTTAAGACCCACGAGTGAAAATATCGCACAGTGTATGCCCAGCTTTACAGAATTATGAGACTGTTGACCAAGCTCTTCTACTGAACTGAGTGCCACATTTCTTCCCTGTCATGGTCAACATGGCCGCCATTTAGTGCATGCAGTGGCTGAATCTCAAATGGTGCACTTGTGCACTTTAGTGTTCATGTTTCAGTGCGTATGCCGTATTAGTTACGCACTGAAACATAGTGCCCGAAGTGCACAAGTGCACCATTTGAGATCCAGCCCATCATTCAAGCACTGCATTTTTCCGCCATTGTTAGGGGATCATCCGGGCACTTTCAGTGCACTGGCTCAACTGAAATTTTCAGCGGGAATGCCCTAGGCACTGAAGAACAGTGCCCGAAGTGCACAAGTGCGCCATTTGAGACACGGCAGTCATTCTTGTCCATCCCATGACCCACCGCAATAAATTTCAGGTCGCTAGCTCAAAATCTCTAGCACCACCAGCTGGTCAAACTTTTAGCTACATTTCTGCCTGTAACTTTTGAACCGCACGCTCCATTTTGAATGTGATGGTACCATTGGAATTCTTGGGCCAAGACGAATCCAACGCACTATATGACGTCATATCAGCAGTTATAGAATGTATAGAAATTAGCTTTTTCCTACATTTCACAGTCTGCCGAGTACTCGTAAAAAAAAGTGGCCGGACATTGGCCGTTTTGCATGCATGAATGACCGGCAAAGTAAAATGTGACCGGACAAAATGTCAGACAAAAATGACTACAATTAATCAGTAAATAATATTAGCTCATTTTAAATACTGAATGTTACAAAACACCAGTAATATGAAACTGAACAAAGCTGAAAATAATTGTGAATAGCCTAAATGAACGTGTCATAAACAGCACGCAATAGTGTTGCTTGCACTCTCATCCCCACGTCGTTGTCCCCAGTCAGGTTATATGCTTCCCAATCACTTAAAGGATAGTTCCGGCGTAAAATGAAAGTTTCACCATCGATTTCCCATGCCACATAATGTATCTAATGATGAGCCATTCCAGGAAATGCCGCGCCGTTATGGAGTTAGCTCATTTTAAGCTTTTTGGTGAAAAACGCAGCCAATGCATCACGGCGGGGCCAATTATAGGCATATTATTTACTGATGTTTCCCCGCTATAAACAACCTCAAAAACGCTACACACTTCATCACAAAGGTCTCGTCAATCAAACCGAGGCACAAAGAAGATCATCGGACCACACTGTGCCACTCACTGGCCAGTGTTTTCAGAGGTGTCTCACTGTTGCAACTCTCTGACCCGGATGCAGGCTACTCAGGTGGCTAGGTAGGCTAAACATGGTCCGCGGTTCTTACACCGGCTGCGACCGTAAAATGAAAAGCTGGAACCCCGACCGTTTTCACTGACTGCCACTGTCTAAACCAGCCATATTACGGGAATGGCTAATAGCATCAGAAGTGGACGAAACTGACATAAAAACCCGGAGGGATCGCGACTACCGTGTGTGCAGGCAGCAGATTTGAAGAGTTGTATGGAGAGTACAGGTAGGCAGACTACTCTTACAAAGTAATTGCAACACGGTATAATATGACATGGATTCAACTTTTTAATATCATACCACTGGTGATGTAGCCTACTTACACGTGTAAGAGCACTTCTAGTACGACTTTATAACATTTTTCCGTAGCCCTCCTACGTTGCGTAATGGTCCGCTATCTGACCTCGCGCGCCCTCGTCAATTTCACGTAGAGTCTACTTCATGGAAACTACTCTAACATGCTTGACATCAACCACATCGAATGCCTCAGGTCGCACATTTTCACAATTTCACTTGCCAGTTTATTTGTCTCCTGTAGTGGGCTACATTTACTGCACCTGTATGCCTTCCCAAAACAGAGTGCTTGCTGGCAAAGACGCGCGGTGTTGCAACCAGTTTCACAGATTCACAGACAGTCAAGATTCATGAGCCAGACACATTTACACATGTTTCTCTCTCTTCAAACATACCTCCATAGCCATGCGCCTTTTTGGCACAGCATTCCTCTTTAGTTTCGTTTAGGTGTTCCATCTCCCTTACTCTTCTTGTAGTCATCATCCTCGAAATGCTCCCTCCACACACGGTAGTAGCGATCCCTCAGGGTTTTTATGTCAGTTTCGTCCACTTCTAATGCTATTAGCCATTCCCGTAATATGGCTGGTTTAGACAGTGGCAGTCGGTGAAAACGGTCGGAGTTCCAGCTTTTCATTTTACGGTCGCAGCCGGTGTAAGAACCGCGGACCATGTTTAGCCTACCTAGCCACCTGATTGAGTAGCCTGCATCCGGGTCAGAGAGTTGCAACAGTGAGACACCTCTGAAAACACTGGCCAGTGAAAGACTGTGTGGTCCGATGATCTTCTATGTGCCTCGGTTTGATTGACGAGACCTTTGTGATGAAGTGTGTAGCGTTTTTGAGGTTGTTTATAACGGGGAAACATCAGCAAATAATAGGCCTATAATTGGCCCCGCCGTGATGCATTGGCTGCGTTTTTCGCCAAAAAGCTTAAAATTAGCTAACTCCATAACGGCGCGGCATTGCCTGGAATGGCTCATCATTAGATACATTATGTGGCATGGGAAAGCGATGGTGAAACTTTCATTTTACGCCGGAACTATCCTTTAACTCACGCTGGCTGCTGTCGAGGAACAATTCTGCTTTTTGTAGCCTATTTTACCAATATATCAATGAACACAACAAAGGGCATTGCATTTGCAAAACCGTTTCATGCCCAGTTACAAAGTCAAGCCTAACTGTTTGGGACTCAATGCGATGGCATGCGCAGCATCGAATCACTTTCACTTTTACCTCTGCTGAAAAATGGTGGTGGATCGCCAAGTAGGCAACAGTAGAGGGTCAAATTGAACATTTCAGAGAAAGATGTGCATACGAGAAGTCCCCGCGAAAGAGCATGCAGGGCTTTAGGCCTATAACTTTTTTTTACATCACCGACCAAAATGAATGTAACTCACACGCCCACATAGAGCGTTGTATGGAACATGGCGTTTCCATTACTTTTGAGAGCGCAGGAACACATCGCAATACAGTTCAAATTTCAGTGGCGTCGTTACTGTTACTGCACTACCATTACAGTCATCTCCTCGTTACCCAATTTGAGTAGGGAAATCCTCTTCGGTTTTGTTTTCAATGTTTTCAATCGATAACTTAGGCTAGATATGCGCACAGCACGTTGGGTGGCTGCTTTTTTCAGTTCAAGCTCTCGGGTGTGTGAAAGAGAGCGCGCGTTTGCTCCCCGTGCATACAAGCAGGGCTCTAAATTAACACCAGCCAACTGGCCAAATGCTAGTGAAATTTAAGTTTTGCTAGAAAAGACCAATTTACTAGCCACTTTGACTCGGAGTGTGTGGTTGGCTATATGACGGAAGGTCCGTTAAGCCGGGCATACACTGTACGATATTTTCACTCGTGGGTCTTAAGCTTCTGCTCACACTGCACGATGGAATTTCACTGTTTAAAAGTTCACAACTCACGACTCACGTCCTCACACTACACGAGCCAACAGTCGGATGCGAGTGAAATGCTTCCACCGCACGACGCGACAGGCATGTTTCCCCGGTCTGCAGAGGAGGGAACATGCGCACCTGAGGTGGAGATGAGGTCGCGCTCAACAGCGAATCGCACGGCCCTATTCATTTGTGCATGTGAAGTGTCAAATCGGGTCGTAGCGCTGCTTTAACTGTGCGCTTTACGCACGAGCCACGACCAGAATTTCAAACCGTTTTGATTTTCTTGCGACCCTGCGATTGCACGATCGTGAGGCGAAATCGCTTGTCGTTACCCCATGTACACTGCACGATGCGAGACTCACGATTGACCTGCGATTGAGCAAGAAATCGGCCCGACTCTCAAAAAGTCGTGTGAGTGCCAAATAGGAGCAAAATCGGGGCAAAAGTCGCACAGTGTAAGCCCAGCTTTAGATAGCCTATTCTAAATGTCCGGTATTCTGCAATACAGTCGGTCACTTGTCCGGCCAGTGGGAATTCTAGCGTGAACACTGCCCCGAACTCTCTAGTGCCACCGGCAGAGCTGGCCATTAGGGGGTACTGTAGTTAGCAAAAGGGGTCACACATCAAATTTGGAGGTACATTTCTGCTTGTGTAAATTCACTGTGCCTGCCTCTTGCCGTCTTTCTGGTTGGCTCTCTCTGTCGCCGTGGCGACTTGCGGGTTTTCTGCTTGGCCCCGAATTGCTGCTTGCAGCTATATTTACAGTAAAAAATAATACTCAAGTGCTTTACGACTTACAGTAAGCGTTTTCATTATGGGGTGGAAAAAACAGCACAACAGCAAAGGGAAAAGTCTTTCTTCCTCCTATCTTATTGTCCACATATTGTCCTGTTGAACTGATGTTTTGCCAATGTTGGTTTCCATTTCTAGACACGTCAGCCTGCATCCCACCAGGTCCGACTTTGTCTCTGTGGGAGACAATAATGGAATCCTCTTTGGTTCCATTTGGGCCACAGCAGGTGGCAGGTGCTGTGAATGCTGAGCCTGTAGCATTTATTCTTCCTGGTGTTTCCTCCACCAACACCAATTTAGACCTCCTTCTGCTTGGCACTTAAGTACAGTACCTCCACCAGCACCACTTTACCTTCCAAATAATTTCCTTTTTCTCATCCGCCTGCATGGTGGGGGTTATTTAATACAGACTCTTTGAATAACAACCCAGGGACACCAAACAAATTGACACACAGTGTCAAGACTGCACGCACGCACGTGCACACACACACATACACACCATATAAATAACACATGCAAAGTAATAGAGGACAGCAATGGAGTTGGGCTACAATATGTGTTCACAATAATCTGCCCCACCTGAGAAGGAATCGTCTCATGCAGCACAGTACTCCACACCTGCCTCTTATTCACTAAGACTCATTATGCATATACGCTCCCTGAATATATATATTTACAGGCAGCTATAATGTGTTACCTTGGGGAGAATGCCCCAAGTGCAATTTCATGCTCAGACAAACTTGAACACCAGCAAACAATGTGTCTAGCACAACAGATACCAGTAAGAGATAAGGACAATGACCGTCAAGCCAGCCGGCCAACGTTTAGCCATTACAATATGAAGTGTTGAAGTGTAAACATCTCCCTCTTCTCCCTGCTCGTGTACTCTTTTAATAAGCAGATAGCCTGGCTGGCATTGGGCCAGGCCATTGACCTCTATTAGTACTGTATCATTGGGCGAGGCTAATCTCGCCTTGGGCCAAGGTGCACGGCATGATACACTGACTACAGCTCTGTGTCTGACAGCAGCATTTACCAGATGAAAATGCCCCCTATACCCTGATTAATGTAATTGTCCCAAAGTCTATAGCTGTGTTGTTTGTGTGAAGGTGAAAGGTAGTGAATAAAAGTGGTGAATATTCACACAGAATTTACAGGCCAAATCCAAGTAACTGTAGAGTAGAGTCGAGTATACTAGAGCACTTTTATTAATCCCGAGGGAAATTAAGGTGTCTAACAGCTTACATAGATACATAGATGCAAGGCACAGACAAAGACCTAGTACACATTATTGCACATTGCAGTAAACATATAGCAAAACATCTGAGTATAGCAAAAAGCCTTACATCAGTTAATACACACATACCCACGCTCTCTCTCTTGCTCACACACACACACACACACACACACACACACACACACACACACACACACACACACACACACACACACCCACGCTCTCTCTCTTGCTCTCTCTCTCACACACACACACACACACACACACACACACACACACACACACAGTGTAGTAAAAGTTATGCCTTGATTATTGTAAATGTCGGGAGAGGGTGAAGATTGTGCCCATCTCAGGCAGCATGAAGGCTGGTTGAAGTTTTCAAGTGAGGAGTCTACACACTTAAAATCCTTGTTGGGTTTTTAGTCCATGGAAAAACTGTGTTTCAACAAGTGAGGCCTTCTTGATTCCCTACAAACACACAAAACACTACAAACCAGAGATGTGGACTTGGGACTTGTGACAGACTTGAGCATACAAATGAATTGACTTGAGACTTCTGACTTGACTCGACTTGCATGCTACCGGCTCGAGACTTGACTTGACTTGACACTTTTAGCTCGCAATGACTTGCATAATATGGCAAGTCTTAATGTATTTATTTATTGCATTTGTATGTAAAAAAATTACATTTAAACAATGAAATATTAACTGAATTGCCCTTAAACAATACCAGTAGGTAAAAAATAGTTTTGTTTAGAACGCAACTAGTGATCCTGGACCTTTGTTAATCTTACCACTCTTAGTGCTCCAGGACCAGTTTTTATTTACTGCTCAAAGGGATCCAGAACCAGAGTTTATTCATTACTCACCCTGATCCAGGACGATTATTTATGTTACTGCTCAAAGTGATCCTGGACCATTATTCATTTAAGTACTCTAAATATGATCCTGGACCGTTGTTCCTTTTACTACTCCCAGAGTTCCAGGACCAGTTTTCATTTTACTGCTCAGAGTAATCCAGGACTATTTCTATTTCACCAATGACATTCATCTAGGACCATTGTGTATTTATTGATCAAAGTGATCCAGGATAATTTTTCATTTTACCACTCACAGTGATCCAGGACCATTGTTTATGTTACTGCTCACAGTGATCATGGGGTCCGTTTCTCGAAAGCGTCTTTGCTATCATCGTTAGCAAAGTCCTTTGTAAGAGCGACTCAACTCTCTCTCGATAGCGATGCTCACCACTAAATCCAAGGGAACGGTAAGGCGGTCTTAAGACGGTTAGCAACGACAAGAATCGAGACACGGCCCACAGGATCATTATTCATTTGACCACTCTCACAATGATCCAGGACAATTATTTATTTTACCACTCACAGTTATCCATGACCATTATTCATTTTAACACTCACAGCGATCCAGGACCAATGTTTATTTCGCCAATCAAAGCAATCCAGCACCATTGTTTATTTACTGCTCACGGTGATCCAGGATCATTGCTCATTTTACCTCTCACAGTGATCCAGGACCATTGTTACTGCTCACAGTGATCCCAGACCAATTTTATTTTTAGCGCTGACAGTGATCCTGGATCGTTATTCATTTTACTACTCACCACGTTCCAGGGCCATTTTCCATTTCACTGCTCACAGTGATCCAGGACTATTTTTATTTCACCAAACACATTGATCCAGGACCATTGTTTATTTACTGTTCACAGTGACCCAGGATCATTACTAATTTCACCTCTCACAGTGATCCATGACCACTGTTAATGTTACTGCTCACAGTGATCCCAGACCATTATTCATTTTACCGCTCACAGTGATCCTGGACCATTATTCATTTGAGTGCCCTCACAATGATCCTGGACCGTTATTCATTTTACTACTCTCACATTGATCCTGCTACATTTTTCATTTCATTGCGCACAATGATACAGGACCGAAGTTTATTTCTCCAATAACAGTGATCCAGGGCCATTGTTTATTTACTGCTCACAGTGTTCCAGGATCATTGTTCATTTTACCACTCACAGTGATACTGGACCATTGTTAAACTTACCACTCATAGAGGTCCAGGACCAGTGTTTAGTTACTGCTCAAAGCAATCCAGGACCATAGTTTATTTATCACTCACCAAGATCCAGGACCATTGTTATGTACTTTTCACAGTTATCCAGGACCATTGCTCTTTTTACCGCACATAGTGATCCAGGACCATTTCTTATGTTACTGCTTAAAGTGATTCAGCATTATTATTCATTTTACCGCTCACAGTGATCCTGGACCATTATTCATTTGAGTGCCCTCACAATGATCCCGGACCGTTATTCATTTTACTACTCACCACGTTCCAGGGCCATTTTTTATTTCACTGCTCACAGTGATCCAGCACTATTTTTATTTCACAAAACACATTGATCGAGGGACCATTTTTTATTTACTGTTCACAGTGATCCAGGATCATTGCTAATTTTACCTCTTACAGTGATCCAGGACCATTGTTAATGTTACTGCTCACAGTGATCCAGGACCATTATTTATTTTACCATTCACAGTGATCCAGGACCATTATTTATTTTACCATTCACAGTGATCCGAGACCATTATTCATTTTAACGCTCACAACGATCCAGGACCAAACTTTATTTAGCCAATCACAGCGATCCTGCACCATTGCTTATTTAATGTTCACAGTGATCCAGGATCATTGCTCATTTTACCGCTCCCAGTCATCCAGGACCATTGTTTATGTTACTGCTCACAGTGATCCAGGATAATTTCTCATTTTACCTCTCACATTGATCCTGCTACATTTTGCATTTACTGCTCACATTGATCCAAGACCGAAGTTTATTTCGCCAATAACAGTGATCCAGGGCCATTGTTTATTTACTGCTCACAGTGTTCCAGGATTATTGTTCATTTTAACGCTCACAATGATCCTAGACCATTGTTAATCTTACCACTCATAGTGATCCAGTGTTTATTTACTGGTCAAAGCGATCCAGGACTGACATTCTCGAAACCTTCGTTGCTAACTAAGTTAGCAACTAACGACCCAGCTGCGACAAAACTGTTTCTGGAACACTTCGTTAAGACTTACAAAGTACCAATGTTTACAAGTAATGTAGTTAGTCGTTCGTCCGATGTTGGTGCGAACGACTCAGGTGTTCCTGCAAAACGAAGTAGGGGCTGTTCGTTAGTACTACTGTCGGAATTGGAACGAATAGCATGGTTAGCTAGTTCACCTTTGTTTTGGGAAGCACGTCACTCTTGCTCGTGGTTTGGGGCGGGTTCAGGCAGAGTTCAAGCAACATCGATCGATTACTGCCACCAAGTGCACAAGCCTCCGACCCACACTACACCAAATGTCTAGTCATGTTACGAACAGGGCTGAAAAAAACCCCACCAACACAATATTCAAACAGGGGACAAAAATATTGTCCAAATATAGTAGGAAATTATATGTTTCACTATCGTGCTTCACGAGCTCCGATCAATCAAAGCTGCGCCAAAAAAAAAGAACCGTTTGATTACCATCGGGATTTGAACCCACACCAAAAGCAGCATCTCGCATGAATGTAGATTATTTAATTGCTCACATATCTCCACACATAACAAAGCCAATAGCACATTTTGATTAAACTCCAACAAGCATAGGCTACATGGAAATACATGTAGCCTATACGTTGCCATTGCGAAATGCGCTGTTCACTATTATTTTTAAAAGGCACCAGTGTGCGGTGATCCTTCTTGTAGGCCTATTCCTTGCATTGTAGGCTATGCCTTAGTCCACAAGAACTCCAAACTACATCGTAGGCTACAACAAGTTAAAAAAAATGGACATTATGCAACTGCCCTAGTATGTTGAAATAGTGCGTAATGGGAAGGCACTCGGAAAGGCGAGCGTGATGACAAGAACAGGACAGTTATTCGCGTTACTAGGTCTTATAGTATTCATATTCTTCTTTTCATTTCAATTCTACTATTGTAATACAAGTCTGTCACAAGTAGCCGGCCAATAGGCTACTGTTAAAGCAAATGTTGTTTCAGCAGTGAGCACACTCCAAATAGCGCCATGGCCCATGGCGCACGAAGTGCAGTGCAGTCAGGGGGATCAGAAAACAACACAGCGCATCGTGTCATTCTTTCTCTATCTCTGTGAATTGGGCCATCGTTTTGTGTTTTTGTAAAATACAAGTGAAAAGCAATTTGACTTGGCCTTAATGTGACTGCGTGCGTGGCTACGAGGTAAAGACTCTCGGATGCCAGAGCTCCACAAGCGCGCCCAACAGCACGCGTGGATCGGCCACTTTACGCACACACACAGAGGTTGGATAAACAGTTGCGCAGAGGAATAGGCACCTGCGTTTAATGTAGGCCTATCTTACTGAGGGAATCGAAATCTTGTCACACTGAAAATGCCTTCGCGCTTACCATTCACCGCCCATTGCTCTTCATTGATGGTGATGTGTAGACCGACATTTGGTTGTTGCATTTAATGGGGTGGATATTGGGGATATGATTGTGTTAACAGGTCTTTTCCGACGTTGAAGGACTTTGAATGTGCCATGTTTACAGACATTAACGGCCCCTTCCATAGGTCCCTTCCTGCGGGTCTTTATGTACAACGGCAATAATGGCAGTTCCACCCGCTTACGTTGCGCGTAAAGACGCGTGCAGACTGGAAAATTAAAGAAACATTCTGATATGTTTTAATAATTCTCAAGCGTAATTTCAGTTATCATTTCAAGCAGCATTTAACTGCAATCTGCCTGGCCATGACCTGTTGAAAGTGTTGCGTTGCCCATGAGCGTGAGAATGACTTCGCTTGCCGTTCTGGAAAAAAGATGTGATGGGTGGTTATTATATATTCACCGGGGATTGAACTCACGCCTCCGATAAGGAAACGGCAAACGTGTATGAAATTCCGACATTCTAACCACTCACCCACCAACCGTGCTTCCATATTAGTGGTAGGCTATAGCCTACAATATTAAACATTATATGCAAAACCTACAAATAATACATGGTGGATTGTAATGTCGCATTTGGTAACTGCAGTTTAAGAGGGGTGAAGTCAGGGACATGATTGTGTTGACAAAGATTTGTGGACTTTGATAGATGTATAGCCTGAATTTGACAGGCACTGTGTGGTACAGCGTCACTGCTTTGCGACAAATGCACCCGAGCTGAGGCGAGACACTCCGAGCATTTCCGACAACTTCATCGTGCGTCTGAACTTACTTGGTTGGAATTTCATCGGACTTACTTCGTACCTACATCGGACTTTGTTGGTTTGAGGCTTTCGAGAAATCATCGTTGTTGGTTAGTTGTTGTGTCGGACTTCGTTCGTACTTACTTGGTCCGAAGGCTAATTTTGGTCGGATTCGAGAAATCCACCCCTGGACCAGAGTTTATTTATTACTCACAGAGATCTAGGACCATTGTTATGTACTTTTCACAGTTATCCAGGACCATTGCTCTTTTTACCGCACACAGTGATCCAGGACCATTTCTTATGTTACTGCTTAAAGTGATTCAGCATTATTATTCATTTTACTGCTCACAGTGATCCTGGACCATTATTCATTTTAGTGCTCTCAAAATGATCCTGGATCAGTATTAATTTTACTACTCAGTGCATTCCAGGACCATTTTTCATTTCACTGCTCACAGTGATCCAGGACTATTTGTTATTTCACCAATCACAGTGATCCATGACCATTGTTTAATTACTGTTCATAGTGATCCAGGATCATTGTTCATTTTACCGCTCACAGTGATCCAGGACCATTGTTTATGTTACTGCTCACAGTGATCCAGGATCAATTCAATCCAGGATTAATTTTACCACTCTCACAATGATCCAGGACCAGTGTTTATTTTACCACTCACAGTGATCCAGGACCAATATTCATTTTAACGCTGACAGCGATGCAGGACTAAAGTCTATTTCGCCAATTACAGCGACCCTGCTCATTTTATCGCTCACAGTGATCTAGGACCATCAATCACATTATCTGACTCCCTAAATGCTTACCTATGACTGGCCATTATCTGACGCCCTAACCGCCTACCCATGACTGCCCATTATATATTACCACTTCATCGGACCAGGGACAGCAGGTCATTATGAGGATGATTCCAGCAGGTCGTGCTGATTCCCAGAGATGATGAGGGGACATATGTAGTCAGATTCACCTCCTCCACGCTGCAGATGATGCCAGAAAACACTATGGCTCCCACAACAACAAGGCAATAACATTTGTGTAATTGTGTGTAATTGCAGCTAAATGGTTGAACATGGCCAAGTACTGTACGCAAGCATTTTTGTTAGCGAGTGGCAAAAACACGTACAAAATTGGTTTGAGTTCATTGTAAATACCATTGGAATGCAAAAGCCATGATTTATAATTAGGGGTTGTCCAAGTGATTCCCAGAGTACCACCCTGGAATATCTGAACACAATGTGCAATTTAACTCGTTGGGCCTCAGCGTCTGTCAGTGATACAGAACCTATTTGCATACACATGCAAAATAATAAATTACTACAGGGAGTCTGGTGGTCTGGGGAGGAAAAAAAGTCTTCTTTTGTCTTTTTTCTTTGTCTATTCATTTTGCTTAATTATTAGTTAGCTTGTTGTGCTTTAGGGTTGTTGTAGTTGTGAACTAAAAACATAACAATAAAAGTGTGGTTGCAGGGATAATAAATACAAAACATGGAGAACGGTGTGAAGGAAACAGAGAAATTAGATAAACTTAGATAAACATAGATAAAAACAGGACAGATTCATATTTAATTATCCAGCGATTGTTGTGTAATTTAATCACTTAAAGCAGTTGGGAGGATATTGATGTGATTTTCATGTAATTATGCATTTGCAATTGCTTTAAACTAGCATTTTGATGTCTCTGTCCGGGTTATTAGACATGATAACTGCTTAATTATTGTGATTACTGTGTTTACTGTGTTTAATATTCATAGGTCCAAGTTAGCGGCTACATTTGGTGAGTTTACATGCTGATATTGACTCTCACTGGCATAAATTGCATTAGAAATGTTCCACATTCCAGCTGTGACGTTATGCTGTGTGTTAGTCTTGGGGTGCTTAGCTGCTGAGTGAAAATGTCTCCCACCCCCACCCCCACCCCCACCCCCACCCCTCATACGGATGATGATACCATGGTACACTGCATGTGCCTATTGTGTGTAGCTGTGGCACAATCCCTGGTGCTAAACAAAAAAGTGACACTTTTTGAAAAGACACTGTATGTGCCCACTGTCTACCTACTATACCTGTGGCACCTGTCAACATTACTTCTCTGTTTAACCCGCCACTCTGCGTTTGGTCGGTGATATGGATTGATAGTCAAACTCACTGGCATAAATTGCATTTGAAATGTTCCACACACCAGCTGTACCGTAAGTCTGTCTGTCAGTCTCAGGGCACTGAGCTACTTTTGTTGTACGAGTGAAAATCTCTCTCTCTCCCTCATGGATGATGGTATGGCACACTGCACCTCCTACACACCATACTTGTGGCACCAGTCAACATCACATCTCTGTTTAACCCGCCACTCTGCTCTGCCCACTCATGCCATGACTTATTTACAGCCTCAAATGAATCCATGGACACACACACACACACACACACACACACACACACACTCTCTCTCTCTCCAAAGCAGCAGCAGTGTTTTTGCTTCATGGTCTGTGCATGAATTACTCAACCTGTCTGAGTGACACCAAACTTTAAAAAATTATAGGCCTACATAAAAAATGAATAGCTATCAAATGAGGTGGAAGCTTATTCAAACCTTATTATGAAGTAAATGATGAATTAAAAAATGTTTTTAAAAAAATGGAAGTGGAAGCTTATTTCCCTTTTAGTTTAATGAGATGACACCCTCTGACTTGAAAATCACACACTACGTTAGTAGCCAAGTGCACACAGCACAGTCACTGGAATATTTAGTCATCAATGGTCGTATCCGCTGTTGCTAAACTAATGTGGAATTCGACTGGAACTTGTTTGACAGTAGCAGTTGTCCTCCGATGTGGCCATGAGTGTTGGGGAAGTGCCTATTATTAGATCAAATTATTCACACTTCAGTGTGTTGGACAATGAGCTTGATAACAATGGATTTGAAGTGGTGGGCGGCTTCAGTGAGTGTAGTGTATGTGATTATCATGAGTGGAGCTGCTTTTCCATTTGCTTTTAGCTTCGTTGTCAAACAGTGAATTGTTATAAATTTTAAAAGCACACAAATGTTTTTTTTTAAAAGTGCTTTTCTGCATCAGTTGAGTGTGTGTGTGTGTGTGTGTGTGTGTGTGTGTGTGTGTGTGTGTGTGTGTGTGTGTGTGTGTGTGTGTGTGTGTGTGTGTGTGTGCCTACCTGCCTGTCTGCGTGCATGCCTGCGTGCGTATGTGTGTGTTTTCATGTTCACTTTAGCTTACAAGCTCACAGGTCTGTGTGTATATGTTGTGTAAAAACAAATTGGACAGTCCTGCTGGGATTCATCATACAGGCTGCTTGCATGTGTGTGTCCCTCTCTCAAAGAGCACACACATACACGCACACACACGCACACTGTACTTTGGTTTGATTACAGTAACTAGACTGCCTGTGCAGTCGCCTTCGACTGCTTAAGGTATATCCCCGAAACGCGACGCTTCCAGTCCCCCATCATTCCTACCACTCCCGTCCACCATTTCGTAAACGTATATGATACATACAGACTATTACACTATTACATTATAACGACTATTGTGAAAATGAAGCAAAAAATGGGGCAAATAGTAATACTGTTTAATGGTTCAGTGGATATACCACATTAGGTACAGTGTAAAACAATATTTAATACAATGTAATACCAGTGTAACACCGCCATTTTTTTACTTACATCATGTGTTTGTGCGTAAGTGGTATTACATGGTATTGCATATTGTTACACTGGTATTACACTATATTACATGGTATTGCATACCGTTACACTCGTTATTACACTGTACCTGATATTGCATATTGTTACACTGGTATTACAATAGTATTACATGGTATTAAATACTGTTACATTGGTTATTACACTGTAGTACCTAATATGGTAGATTCACTGAAATGGTGAACCATTAAAATAAGGTGCTACCGGGCAAATCAATCCACCCAGTCAGAAGTTATGGGCCAAATGAAAATTCCGCCATTTTGAAAGTGTTGTCTTCCAAACTCGAATCAGTTCATGAACCTACCCTAGAGCATTCACACACAAAATCTGGGACAAATCCATCCACCCGGTCAGTAGTTATGGGCCAAACAATAATTCGGCCATCTTGAATTCAGCCATCTTGAAAGTGTTGACCTCCCAACTCGAATCAGTTCATGAACCTACCCTAGAGCATTCACACACCAAATCTGGGACAAATCCATCCACCCGGTCAGAAGTTATGGACCAAACAAAAATTCAGCCATCTTGAATTCAGCCATCTTGAAAGTGTTGACCTCCCAACTCGAAGCAGTTCATGAACCTACCCTAGAGCATTCACACACCAAATCTGGGACAAATCCATCCACCCGGTCAGAAGTTATGGACCAAACAAAAATTCGGCCATCTTGAATTCAGCCATCTTGAAAGTGTTGACCTCCAAACTCGAATCAGTTCATGAACCTGCCCTAGAGCATTCACCCAAAAAATCTGGGACAAATCCAAACATCCGTTCAAAAGTTATCGCGTTAACACGAAAGACCTTACGCGGCGGCGGCCGCAAAACCATTACCATTACATCCCCGACGCTCCGCGTTTCGGGGATATAATTATGACAAATCAAAAGGCCTATAACACACATTAATATAAACCTCTTTAGCTAGAATTACCTTATTTCGTAATTAATTGGTCACGCTTCTTGCTCATTCATCTGTAAGGGGGATTTTATTATGGTAATTTCACCCAGTGTGTGCATTCTAACGTTCCCCACTTATTATTTTTTAATTAGTCATGTAGTACTCCTCTTTAGTGCTGGTTTGGACCCCCTTTTGCCTTCAGAACTGCAACATTTGCGTCAATGAACAGTTGGAAACAGTGCCTATCATGTGGCCGGTGAGTGTATTTCAAGGGTGTTATGCCACATTTCATCAGCTAGAAATTAGTATCTCCTATTTGCTTCTGTTGCAGCATCTCGGAGTAACTACATCCAACATGTCATTCTCACCGTGATACACTGGAACAAAAGCTCTTGGGTGGGAGGCACAAAGAAAGGCAGACTACAATAGTGTTTCTCAATGGGGCTCTAGGGGGGCGTTGAGAAGGATACAACTGAGAGGAGGGGTGCATTAGGCTATTTTATTTTTTAATACTAAGGGAGGCGTTGGTAAGGCTTGTGATGAGGTCGAGGGGGCATAACCAAAATGTTAACACTTTACAATAAGGGTATGTTTGGGGGACTGACTCTACCACAAGCTCATATCTTCTCTTCTCTTGACAACATTGTTGGCAAACATTCCTCTGCTGGTGTTCGGAGCAGCAATCTATATGAGTGAGTGCAGATTGCATGGAGAAAATAATCCACTTCATTCATTTTGAAATATCTCAACCCTTTTACCCACATGTGTGTTTCAGGCCGATAATCTCAAATTCTTTGTTCTCCTGTGAGCAGGATGAAATGGAAACCTGTTTTGAACATCTGCCCTGCATGGTGTTTCTACAGATAAGGACTGACTGATTGTTATCCAAAGAAATAGAGAGAGAGAGAGAGAGAGAGAGAGAGAGAGAGAGAGAGAGAGAGAGAATGAGGTGGCTGTGCACTGATCTCCTTGAAACTCCCTGCAGGAATTCATGAGACTATAGCGCTGCTTTTTGTATTTCCGTACAATTCTGGTGTCATCACAAGGAGTTGATTTGAGGCGCTTTTGGGCCATAATGATTCCTCCTATTAATTATTTCTCTCCACACACTCCAACCCCCGCTACCGCTACCACCACCACCCAGCCCATCCCCAGCTCTATAGTTTGAAAGGACTTTGTGTGTTTGACGATGTTGTTTTGCCACCAAGTTAATGACCAAAGGGGAATCGTTCAGAGACAAAACACCAGAAAATTAGTTTTCTCTGAAAGCTTTGTCTGAGGATTTATTGATGTCTGATCGTTGGCTCAGAAACTGCAGATTCAATGTGTTTTGACAGGCACCAAGCACGCAATTGAATCTGATATTAAACCAGTTTCACCATGCACTGACTACAATAGAGTCCTTGATGTGCAAAACACTCGTGTATAAAAGATTTCATATTACTACATCGTCTAATCCTGCACAAAGGGTTTCTCATTATTTGATGCTTGGAGATGGTCAGTGGTAGCTTGTCAGCTTAATGTATAATGGTTAATGGTAGTAATGTAAGCCCTCTTGAACTGGGGTCAAATTCCCCAGACGTCTGGTGAGACAGCAATGTTGGGCAGTTGAACGCAGGTTTCTAACAACGGGAAACTTTGGAATCTGATGCTGCAATGGAATGCTTAGAAATTCTGTTCTGCTCTGTTGTAGAGATGAATTAGAGAGACAGAGAGTAATTTATTTGTCAAATACGACCATCACCTTGTAGGCTTGCAGTGAAATGACAGTCGGGTGAACTCCAGTTATGCAAGACATAGAGTTCTGCCTCACCTTCCAATTTGTGCTTATTTACGCTGTAATGCTGTATATGGATGTAAACAGCCTTGGAGGCAGTGCAAACTACATCCTACCTATACAGTACACAATACATTTACATTGTTCATTTGGCAGCCGTCCAAACATCCTTATCCTGGTCCATGTAATATGCTAACTGCAATTTAGGAGGAAATGTATGTTCTTAATCACTGTTTTTTTGTTTCTTAGTCTTGTTGGCTGTGTGAAAACTTTGTTTAATTGAGAGTGGGTTTGCCATGTCGAATGTATTAGGGCAGAGAGAAAGGAGAGAGAAAACACATTACTGTATAGTTTTTAAATTAGTGGTGGTGGAGGTTGTCACTCCAGGATGCTACTGGGCAAACTTTGAAACTGAACAGAATCAAACACTTTTTTCTCAAAATAGAAATGTAAGAGCTATGTGATTTATTTTAAATAAGGGCTCTGAGACAACTGGTACGACATCCCCTACACTTCATCATCACCCAAACCCATGCCCCTATTTTTGAACCTTCTTGAAAAGTGATGTTTGTAAAATATGCCTGCAGACAAATTTGTGTGCCACTATGCTCTGTGATACCCTGGCCTCAGCTGGGTTGTTATATGTTAATACCTGTAATAATGGCTCCAAAACCAGGTGCCCTTTTTCACACATGCACAGATGGGGAAGATTCACCTCAGTAATGAGGCACAGATCTATGTAAGCTCATGCATATGTAGATGAATAAAGAGACACAAAACACCTGATTTGCATTTGACTTGTCTGCGCTACAGTGCTACTGGTTGGAGAGGTTTGAGCTTTGGTGTGTCTTCAAAACAAACAAAACAACAAGAAACATGTGTTTGAGTGAATTAATCTATGAATATGGTTTGGATTAGGTAACCTCAACCTGTCAATCATGTCAGTCGTTATTTTATTAAAATGATAAATCATTTTATCCATGGAAATGACTTAGGTGGTTTGCTGCAGTGGATTTAAAACTATAGACTACACAGCATGGTATTTCTTCTCTCTTTTTCATGGCCGTAACCACCATTGAGGACACAGAGGTCATGCCCTCTGTATTTTTTTCAGTAATGTAAAATGTATCTATGATGAAAATCAATATATAATCAACAATGATACATTAAGTCTGTATACACCACCTCCATTTATCCTCAACGTGGTGATTAATGAAAACAAATTTAAAAGTTTGACTGAAGTGTTTGAAGCAATCTAAATGTTATATGTAGTGCAGCATATTTGAAAATGTCTGGTTTCGGCCCTGCTCTTGTTTATGGATGGTGATTTGAATTCAGGCTTAGTGTAGCCTACTGCAAGTCCAATGGAGTTACTTTTAGCATTTCTAATGGAATATACAATTGCTCGGTGGGTGTGTCTCGAATCAAATAAATAATGTGGAATTGTTTTGCAAACAATGAATATTTAATCAACCTTGATCCCCTCAGTAAGCTACTGCTCAGAAGCTCTGATGAAATTATGATAATGTATTTAGACGATTTCATAATAACTACACTCAAACTTTTCTGACATGAAATATAGTCACAATAACATGACAACTGAATCAATTTCTTCCCTGAGCCAGCCCATGTTTCCAGAACATAAGGATACTACAACAACAGCAACAACAACATTATCTACAGCAGCAGCAGAGCTGCCTGCCTGAACATGGTCATTGGGGTTGACAGTCTGGCACCTGGCTTCATCAGCATTTGTTTGATGGCCATACAGTTCATACCGTCTTGATTATCACACACACACACACACACACACACACACACACACACACACACACACACACACACACACACACACACACACACACACAGTAACATAGAGAAAAAGTAAAACAAAACAACAATAAATACAGTAAAGTGGCCCATGACGTTTGTATGAGTCTTCCTCTTCCCAGCAAGCAGGCAAGAGATGAGCCAATATTAAGACCTGCCTGAGAGCAATAATCACACCACCATTTATGTACTTATTTAGGTACTTGAATATGAGTCACAAAAGATCTATTGCTGAACCTGATTAAATTGGATTGTCTGATGTGAAAACGTATATGGGACAATAAAGAATCTAATCTAATCCATTTCTAGTTCCAAATGACGGACTCACTTGCATTTTTATTTTCATTTTATTTCTATCAGAGGGAGACTGGAAGATTATAGACTTTCAACCCATGTTGAGCGGGGGAGCATAGCTCGCTATTGTTAACGCTATCTCAACCATTTATCTTCATACTAGACCCTTTTATCTAGATACACAATTAATTTCATGCTTAAATAATTTCTCCAAGAGCTTGTCCATCTAAACATCAATTATGTGACATAAAAAGTGCTGCATCTCTTTTTTGCCATTGGATACCACCAGTATTGTGCGTATTGGTCTTGTACCTCTTAAGCAAGTATGTGCGGTCAGTCACATGCGGTAGCGTGCGTAATTTAAAGCTCACAGCAAGCATATCGAGGGTCTTATTAGCCTTTGATAGACACTTCAGATCATAAAACAAGACTACTTCCATAGACAGTTTAGATCAGTGGTTCTTAACCTGGGCTGTGGGCACCCCCTGGGGGTACGGCAGAGATTTCAGGGGATGCGCAGATTTTGCAGCCAAAATTCTGCTTGGGAACTTTATATGTAATTAGGCAAAATCAACACCACATTAAAACGTGTTTTGGTTCCCATGTAAAATGATAAAGGTATTGATTAATGTCTCAGGATAGAATCATTGTAAGTTAATTAATCACTTAAATCAGTTTTTATATACAAGTGTATACACGTGTATATGTTTGGGATGAGGGTGTGTGGCTTGTCTTGGGCACAGCTAAGGGGGTGCGTTAAGAAAAAAGGTTAAGAACCTCTGGTTTAGATCATAAAACAAGACTACTTCCATTCTCCACAAGTTCCACTCCCTATTGGGCTGGATAAGTGCCAGTCAGTCAGGCTGCCATTTCACAATCACCCGCATTAGTCCCTATAAACGTCTCCATTGGCCAAGGCTAAATCCTGCCAGCAAAGAGAGACAGATGATGAAACATACACCACATGTCATCTTGCCAGGCATATTAACAGACTCTCTCCCCCAAAGAAAAGGCTTCTTGCAGTTTAGCACATTTGGGGTTAGACAGGAAAAACTTCCTGCAAACTTCAACTGTAATCCTATGGCTTTAAAAATGAATCAGGGCCAACTTAATTGCAGCAAGAGAGGACTTTTCAACAGGTGGAAGATTAGCACTGAAGGCTGGGAGAGGGGGACGATGGGACCAAAACTCTGGGTCTTTTATCAAAGGCACATGGCGATGTGTGATCTAAATTATCATCAGCCGAATCGATTGGATTAAATATATATCAACAGCAACTCTAGGAAAGTCAATAAATCAGCCCTAACTCCTAGGGCTATCTGATATCTATCAACAGAAACAAACATATACATGTACTTTCCACCCATTCTTCTATCCAAGCTGGAAGATGATTACATGTGCATTGAATGGTGATTTTGTTTTTTCTTTATTTCTAGCTGCAACTGAATTCAACACATTTGTTCAATGTCAGAAATAAATACACTTAAAGATCTGATGATGCTCTTTAGCCAGGTTTAATAACTGAATCTTTGTTTAATATCACTAAGGAAGAGCCTTGGATGCCCTCAATATTTTTTTTTAAAACATTACAGTACAATCCATGTCTGCTAGTATCTCACCCCCTCTCAGCCTCTTCTTTATAGTTTTTGCCCTTGTGGCTTCAAAACAAAATACAGTCTAGCAGCAGCTCATATTATTTTACTAGACATAATATAGGCTACTGTATGTATACTATATTGGTGTTTGTCAAATGGTGATAACCTGTAAGATATCTGTAAGATACCTGTGTACCTGTGATACCTGTTTTACATTTACCAGAAAAGTTATATTAATTCAGCCATTGTCATTCTCTCAGGAGTTGTTGAACAGCCGAGTGAAGTAATAATTTTTGATGCTACCATATGACTCTCATTAATGAGATGGACACAATTAACTCAACCTGCACATTCATTATCATGTTTTTGTTGCAGAGGGGGGAAAGGCAGACAAACAACCGGCCTGATCCAGACTCTCAAAGCCTTCTTTTGCTCATGCTCACTCATCCTCTCTCTCTCTCTCTCTCTCTCTCTCTCTCTCTCTCTCTCTTTCTCTTTCTCTCTCTTTCTCTCTCTCTCTCTCTCTCTCTCTCTCTCTCTCTCTCTCTCTCTCTCTCTCTCTCTCTCTCTCTTTCTCTCTCTCTTTCTCTCACTCTCACTCTATCTTATTATGGTATTGCTGACTCACAGGTCTGAGTTTGCTTAAATGCCTGAAAGGGACCAGGTGTGAAAACACCCTTACTTTCTCAGATGTACTCCCCTTTTGGGATAGCAAGAAATCAATACTATATTTCAACGGGCCACTGTTGAATTTAAGACATTTTTTCACAGACAGGTGGGCCGGGCTGGGCGTCACTCTTCACTCCCAAAGGGAATAGGTCAGTGGAGATTATTTCTTAACTTGAAAGACATCTCTTGGCTTGCTCGCCACTTGTGGACATTCTTCACAGAGCAAATCAATCTATCATTCACTCCAGTCAAATGGGAAGGCAACCACTGTAGACTAGGCTGGCTCCAGCCAGCCCCCAAAATCATTTGCTGGTTCCTGCTCAAAGGGTTTTAGGGGTAAAAAAAAAATAGAGGGCATGTCGGAACACCAGGTATTCATTGCTTCCTTTTATGTAAATGCCAAGTTGAAATGATCATTCAAAGTTGGAGACAATGAATTCTCTTCCTCGTCCGTCAGTATGTAATTGCCTCCCCTCTATGACCTCAGTAACCTTCGCTTTTACATCTGGTCAACTTGTTCAGAGGGAGAAGAGTGGAGGTGAGGTGCCTTTGGGAGCCCTGCTGTGAAACAGCATTGCAGTTGCTGTAGTCTCTCTTGCTTTACACGTGTGCGGCAATAAGAGAGTGGGGCTGTGTGTTGTCACAGAGGCATAAATATACATCAGCAGTCTCAACAGACTGAACTACCATCTCCAGGGCCCTGACAGCTTTGGCCGGGCCCAGGACAAAATCATGTGAAAGGGCCCCTCAGCCCAATAGTATAATGTAATGAGGACCCAATTCTGGGGCCCCTCTTAGCCTGGGCCTGGGACAACTATGCCCTTTGTCTGCCCTTGTCGGCACCCCTGACCATCGCCCCACAACCCTGACAGGAAGTCTTAACAGCTTCTAGGCTCCAACAAACACCCTTATCAGGACCAAATCACAGCACCTGCAGCCATATTTTATCCCCCCACCAACTACTTCCCCCATCTCACCTCAGCCCACCTTATCAAGCTTTTCAACGCACCTGGAGTCCAGCTGCCTCAGTTTTCATAAATGCATGGTAATTTCTGCCAAACCTGAAATAGAGAAAAGTTCTGCTTCTTCCCCCCCCCACACATTTTTCACTTTCAAACGTTTCCACTCTATATTATGCAGCACATGTTCAGCCACTTGCAGGCTAAGTGGGACAGGGCCAGTGCTGTGAGTGGTGCAAGACTTCAACAGCTGCAGACCACAGCCAGGTGCCTTAGTTAAAATTCATTCACTGATGGGCTCTGCCTCTGCCCATGTGCCGCCGGCCCGTGACACGTTTTTTCTTTTTTATTTCTTCAATCTTTCTTTTGTTGTCCCCCTCTCACTTTTTAATGGACCCCCACAGTTTTTTCCACACAGAGCGCATTCATTCCACACATAGCGCATTCACCGTGCTGGAGCTCGTTCCCGCACCTAATCGCGAAGCGGCCGTCGTGTTCACACCACAGATATTTTTGCGTTGCGAACCGGAAAGTTGCAAAATACTAGGTTTTTCTCTGCGAACTGTGACGACAGCATCGCCGTCAGCAGGTTCATCCGGGTAGCACAGTCACGTGCGGAAAAAGTTCAGAGCCCGGTATGAACACTGGCGGTTCGCAAACAAACACTTTAGTGCCGAACGTAACTGGTGCGAGCACCGACACCGGCTCCGTTCTGGTCGGCCTGAAAGCCATAACAGAGAGTCGCAGTGCTGCATGAAGATTTGCAGTAGTCGGAGAACACATTATAACTCAGAGAGAGAGAGAGAGAGAGAGAGGGTTTCATGGAGAGAGGCCTGCTTTGATCAAGGCATGCACAGCACAGCATGGCCTCCGAGAAGAGGCTTGTCTCATTCAGACACAATTAGCTAATAGCTTTCCACTTTAATGAATGAAAATGGTTTATATATTTCTTCCCCTCTCCAGAACAGAACTGTCAGAACGTGATCATGTGTCTTTTTGGGAACATTGTTGTTTGCCATCAGCTGACCTAATGCCCGCTTGCCTCTTCCTTACCTATAACAACTGTCACTCACGGGCAGACACACACCTATACGCCTGACGAAGACTGCCTGAGGTCAAAATGATCTGTTGAATAAATCAGTTAGCAGCAAGTGTGCAGATTTTTCCTTCTTCTTTTACATGTATTTGTTTGATCCAGCACCTGTTTTATTGGATGTGCCCACATTCATCACACTTTTGTTTTGGCTATCCTGAAAGTTATCTCACAGATAGTAGAAGAGCTGAGTGTGTGGAATCATTCATCATTCGTCTCGACTCACTCTATTGAAGGCACAGGCAGTGAGCAAATGCATGCAACATGACTGGGTGACCATGATTACATGTGGGTTCTGTACGGATCCTGTTCTAAACTGTAGTATCTTGTTAATTCTGTATCCATAATTCCATTCCATAATTGTGTCAACAATTTCTGGAAAATCCTGCATAAATGGAAGTTACCTATACATCAAACCCTATTTGGTATACACCATATTTCTCTCTCTTACATGAAATCCTTTCCTTTCACTGCCTTTCATCTTCACCAACACCACTTTCATTGATGTAGTGCATGTAATTTAACAGAGAGGTTTCCACCACGTCTGACTGGAAAAAATAAAACTATCGTTTTTAGTTGATTTCTGTATTTCATGCATTATTAATACATGTCTGCATGGAAGAGAAGCGTGATTGAAACAGAGAGGGAATGAGATGCACCACAGTACAGGGTCAGAAAAAGCAATTGAGGTACGTCAGAGAGATGATGAACTGCTCGCCCAAACGTGCCAGACACTATTCCATCCTTCTGATTCACCAGTGATTGGCCCTCCTCCCCTCTTCCTTCTTTCCATCTCTCTCTCTCTCTCTCTCCCTCCCTCTCTCGTTCGTATGAATGTCAAATAGATTCAATCAACTTCAGGACTCCAGACTAGGCAATAACCATTTTACCAGTGTGTGTGTGTGTGTGTGTGTGTGTGTGTGTGTGTGTGTGTGTGTGTGTGTGTGTTGATCAGACCGTCTGCCCCATACTGAAGGTCAGGGTTAGGCCTGATGTGGTGCAGAAGAAGATGAGATGGTGCTCCCTCCTGCAGCCGGACTGGGGTCCGTTTCTCGATTCTTGTCGTTGCTGACCGTCTTAAGACCGTCTTAAGACCGTCTTACCATTCCCTTGGATTCAGTGGTGAGCGTCGCTGTCGAGAGAGAGTTGAGTCGCTCTTACGAAGGACGTTGCTACCGTCGTTAGCAAAAACGCTTTCGAGATACGGACCCCTGGTCTGACAACAACAACAACAAAGAAATTGCCAATGAACACTAAAGCATCAAAACGGTGGAACTGAACAAAAGACATACACATAAGTAAGCTGCAAAGCAGAAAGGAAAAAAACACAGCACTTGACAGGATACTTGGACAAGAGCCATGGTCTAATGGTCAGAGTGGGAAACAAACCCACAACCCTCTGATTCTGGACCACATCCCTCACCATTAGGCCATCATTCCTGTTAGTTCAATGCTGTGCATGAATTGCTATTCCTTCTTTTTATAATAGGAGTGACATTACTTTGAACATTATTCCGTCATTACTCATGTCATTTTATCGTAAAGTGTCACCATAGGAGTGTAGAAAACATTAAATGTTGAAAAAAAACATGATTTGCCTTTTTGTGATACTGAATGTCGGTGATGAATGAAATATTTTTTTCTCTGAAAAGTTGTTTTACCTAGAGTGCGTTTCAGCGTTGTTTTACTCAGAAGTGATTAAAAGGAGGACCTATTTTTAGACAAACACTGTGGGAAAAGTGTGGTTGCTGCTAATTGAATAATTCTTTTTATCTTTCCAAAAGAGCAGCTACAGTATTCGTTATGACTGGTATTCATGCCAAAGAGTTACTCCTTGAGTAAAAAACAAAATAGGAAGAATTATAGTAATGACCAATTTGACATTTATGGTAATGGGCTGTTTGGCATTTAGGTGTTCTGCTTAAACAAGTTCCTTAAGTGGTGCACCTGGGCTGAAAGTGCATCGTGCCAGAGTGTCAGCGAGAGAGGAAGACAAATGTATTAGAAACAGAGCAACAGCACAGGCAATCAAGGAAACACCATATTCTGCATAGTCTCAAGGCTGGCTGGTTTATACCTCATCCAGTGTCCAAATGGTATGAAAACGGGATATGCAGAGTGGAGCAACACAGTAGGCGTCTGTGGAAGAAGTGCATGGTGTTCCTTTTTAGCTCCTTTGGAGTGAGGTTTTTTTCTGGGATGGGGGCGGTGGGGGAATTTGCAAGACACAAACACAGTCTTTGACTGCTGCTTTGGGTGCTGCTTTAGAACCTGTTTCCACTTACCCTGCTATTTTTGAAAACGCATTGGCTTTGGCCTTCCTTCTTCACATAGCCAGAGTTTTAAAATCCACTTATCAAGTCTGGCTTTAAACATTTAGGGGGCTAAAATGCACATGTTGCAATTGGAGTATTTCCAGCTAAACAGGAGAAAAAAATACCCACATATAAAAATATCCTGCTATGTGGAAACAGTACCTTAGACAATGTAAACACTCCACTGGAAGTGTGCACTGATCCCTAATAAAAATCACTTCCAGTGGAATAGGAAAGACTGCCAAAATATAAGCGACATGTGAGGTGACAAGCACAAAGGAATGACGGAAGTCTGTATATTGAATGCACCCATAGTGTTTCGTTTTTTTTTGCAAAACACAAACACAAGCAGCAGAGTCTTGGCTTGTCCATAGTCACCAATATTTTGGGTGCTGCTTTAGACACTGTAAACACTCCAGTGTCAGTGTCCAGAGTCTGCACTGATCCCTAATAAAAACCACCATAGGAAAGACTGCAAAACATAAGCCAAATTAGGGGGCCGTCACTCTGGACTGGGTGGTTGTAGAGGGATTATTTATCAATTTTCCCTTCACACACACATACATGCTAGGGATGGCACACACCGCACCGAAAACAGAAACCATACAATTCACACACATACCGAACCGAACCATGCAATCCGTGGCAAACCGCAATTCATGTACTGCCCAGAAAAATATGTAAAACAGAGATTCTAGAATTATCTTATCCAGTCTCTCTGATTAAAACATTAGCGTATGAGACCAATCAGAGGATGACACAATTAAAATCACACTATTTTCACATTATAAGCCTATACAAACCACATGTAGGATATTTAGTGATAAGTCCGATTCTATTAGCCAATTGAAAGAGGGCATTTGGAACACTCAGACAGCGACATCAGCTAAGTGCAAGCGAAGGTTAGCACAAGAGGCAGTTCTCAGACACATGCAAAAGGTCAAATTCAACCTGCACATCATTACTTTATAACTGCAGTTATATAAATATTGTTTAATATTCCCAGTGCACCATTTATCATGAACTAAAACAAAAAAGAACCGTAGAGAACCGAAAACCGTGACCTTGCCACCGTGATATGAACCGAACCGTATTAATTTTGTGAACCGTACCACCCCTAATACATGCACACACGCACACGCACATGCACACGCACAGCCACACACACACACACACACACACACACGTGTTTTGGCCAGGATCATTTTATGTCATCTGCAACTCCTATGTGCACAATACTTAGGCTACTTTTAGCCCAATATATGACATGACCTTTGCTTCGGGTGTGTGCGCGCGTGTGTGTGTGTGTGTGTGTGTGTGTGTGTGTGTGTGTGTGTGTGTGTGTGTGTGTGTGAGAGAGAGAGAGAGAGAGAGAGAGAGAGAGAGAGAATTGGATGGGGCAATAAATTAGAGCAAAAAGTAAAGCCAGACAAAAAGATGAAGAGTTAAAAAATAGTTTTAATTTCTCTCTAACAAAAATGGAGAGGTGTTTAAAAAGTAAGCGGGGAGCTCTACCAAGTTAGGCCTACATAAAGATAAATGAAGGTAAAAAAGACTAAATGTGACAAAGTAGAAGATAATTGATTACTTGAAGGGAAAAAAGAAACAGCAAAAAGTAAAAAAAAAAAAAAAAGAAAAAAAGAAAAATGTGACTCAAAGACAGTGAAACCTAAAAATCTTTATAGAAGAAAACTTCACAGCGGAAAAGTTAAAAATGCACTTAATCGCACTTAAAGTGATACTGTCCCATTTTTGGAAATAAGCTTATTTTACACCTCTCCTTGAGTTATATAATAGGGTTTTACCGTTCTCCTATACTTTCAACCATTCTCTGGGTATGGCAGTGCAAATTTGACCTCTAAGCTAGCAGTTTACATTGAGTCTTATGAGACCAGTTAGCCGCCAGCTGGTCTCATAGGATTCAATGTTAACTGCTAGCATGGAGGTAAAATTTGCACTGCCCTACCCAGAAAACGGTTAAAAGTATAGGAGAACGGTAAAACCCTATTATATAGCTCAAGGGGAGGTGTAAAATAAGCTAATTTCCAAAAATGGGACAGTATCACTTTAAGGCTCTTTTCCACTGCTGATTTTCTGGAGGCCTACAGCTCGTCACAGCTCGACTCGGCACAACACAGCTCAATCAAAAAGCAAAAAGTGGTGGACGAGTCGCGCTGTGTCGAATTGTAGGCCTACCAGAAAGCCTGCAGTGGAAAAGAGCCTCTTATGACCTCTTCTTCTCTATTTTCCCTTCTACCTTGTGTGTGTGTGTGTGTGTGTGTGTGTGTGTGTGTGTGTGTGTGTGTGTGTGTGTGTGTGTGTGTGTGTGTGTGTGTGTGTGTGTGTGTGTGTGCGTGTGCGTGTGCGTGTGTGTGTGAGAGAGAGAGAGAGAGAGAGAGTGAGTGAGTGTGTAATTGTTTGTTATGGGATTGCCTTGCTTACCGGTATACCCTCTTTGCACCTGCATCAGCAACTGTGTTTATTTTCCATGGCTGGTGCTTCTGTAAACAGGCCAGTGAAGTCCACCATCAGGTTTTGTGCGGTAATGACAAGGAAGGGGGGGTGGGGGTGGGCATATATGTGTATTGGTTATCATTGCATGTAGGGCTGTGTGACGCTAGTATTGTCAGTCTTAGCATGTCATATTCACAGTCAACAGACAGACAGGCAGGAAGGAACGAAGGGAAGAGAAGGGAAGTAGAAATCACTATTCAGGCTGGAGTGTTTACCTCTGACAATGACAGGACCCAATTATGCTTTTAGACATAGTGCAGGTCTGCCAGAGCCTGGGCACTAAATTGAAAAGCCGATGTAGTAGAATCCCATTAAATTAGGAGCGATAATTGGCTGCCATCCTTCAGGAATGTGGATGGAGAGAATTTGTAAAGGAGAATGTGTAATGGCATCAGGCAGAAACTTCATTATTGGAATTTTCCGCGCTCATGTTTATTCTCCCATACTCTTGTTCTTGGTCTCGCTCGCTGTATTGGTTCCTTTCTTTTTTATGTTCTTGTTTGTTTCAATTTTCATGCACTACTTATTTTTCTTTCGCCCATGTTGAATAGATTTTCATGGTTATAGCCTATTATATTCATTGCAATTATCATCTCAATGGTTACTACACCCATCTGCAGATCAATTTGTATTTAGTCTCTGTAATGATACGGTATTTCAGTGTTTCGTCCTTCACAGCAAAAACTCTGAAAATGAACAGAAAATGTGTATTATTCATTAGAATGCCATATCTGGGGCAAACTTATACTGTAGCGTTGTTTTAATGTGGATAACTGCTGTAAAATATACACATTTTATCGGTTTGTTATCACAAACTTTAAAAATCTCTCTTCTAATTAAACAATTTGTACAGATCCATGCACAGATAAAATTCTTGGTTTCCAGACCAGAACTGATGGACCCTTGAATTGATGAAGCTCCAAACAAATGCTTACAGCTAAGCTCCTTTACCGTCACACATTCTGTGTGTGAGAGTGTGTGTCCGTGAATTGTGTGTGCGTGTGTGTAATCAATCAAGTGTGAGATGATACACACAGTAACAAATTTCAATTTAGTGTAAAAAAGAGACATTTCAAACATCCAGGTGTTGACAACATTGGGGCCTCACAGCACAGACGAGATCGATCAGCATGTCAGACATGACACACGTGTCACACCTCTCCTTTCTGATGGCTGCTCTGTAATGGAGTTCAAATGCAGTGTGGTGACACGGCATCAGATAGATGAGAGTAATCTAAATGTCGGCGGGAATGAATGGCTCTGTCTCGGAAACGAGGCGGAGAGACAAGGGCATGACCACCACCATCGGTCATCGCTACTCTACTTTCAGATGTGCAACACTGTGAGCCTCTGACTGGTACTTAGACATGCATAGACACACACATGGATCCACACACACACACACACACACACACACACACACACACACACACACACACACACACACACACACACACACCGCTGTCCTCACTGTTCTCCATTTCGCTGTGTCATATATGCACTCTTCTGTGTCCTGTAATTTAATTACTCGGGACAATAAATTGATAATTAAGCATTTCACCCTCAGCAGACTGCAGGGCCCAATCTGTTGCGGGACATCAGGAGAAGAGGGAAGAAAGAGGTATAGAGAGATGGGATTGAGATAAGAGGACAGATGGGGGCTCAAGAGAAGAAAGGACAGATGGACAAACATGAAGAAGAGAGTAAGATGGGATTGAAAGACAAGCGAAAGAGATGGAGAGACACACAAAGAGAGAGAAAAGGTGAGAGAGGGAAAAGATCTGACAGGGTTGAGGATGATGGTAATGAATTAAAATACATTGGATGAGCTTGAAAGAGATACCAGGTAATCATGATTTACGTTAGCTTGCATGGTTTTTGTGCAGCTTTAGTAACGATGTTTTCCATTGTTTTGGCAGCTCAGATTGAAGCAATGCCAAGTCCACAGCCAGTCATGTTAAGACATCAGAGGCACAATCATTATAAAGTGCCTCTCTCCCTCGTCATCTGCCATAGACCACACATAGGATGTTATCTTTCAATGTCTGTCTGCCAGGCAGGCAGGCTATTTAACATAGTGCTGGCGGAAACACAGATGCGCTGTCTGATTTGAATTCATATGATCTTTTTGTTTGAATGATGTTGCTTCTGTTCATTCCAGATATGTCCTCTGGGATGGCAGCCATTTACTTTTTTTAGCTAAAGGTGTGTGTGTGTGTGGGGGGGGGGGTGTCTGATGGGAATGGGGGCTAGGTTTGGCTGGTGTGGAGAGTTGGGGGGTGATGGGTTGAGGAGGTGGGGGAGATGAGATGGCATCCAATCAGATAAAGCAGCTCTCTTCATCAGACAGCTTGCCGATAAAGCCATCACAATCAGCTCCTTCAGTCCCTCGTACAGTTAACCCAACAGACCTGCCAGTCAGCTCCCTAAGCCCCAATTAAAGTAGCACTGCTGCTGACAGGTGAAACAACACAGGTGAGCTGCTACAAAAAGGCCTTGTTCAAATGTCAAGGATGAGGGATTGGAGGGGAGAGACAGCGAAAGAGAGAGAGAGAGAGAGAGAGAGAGAGAGAGAGAGAGAGAGAGAGAGAGAGAGAGAGAGAAACAGAGAGAGATAGGCCTACGTCAGCGGCATAAGAAGTAGTAGAAACTCTGCTTGTCGCTAATGAAGAGGTGAGGTGCAGAAGAAGAGACAGAGGGTATGAAGAAGATGTGATGAGGAGTAGACAGTGGAGAGGAAGGACTGGAGGGAAGACAAACAGGCCTTTGAATGAGGAGGAGTGGTGGAACAGCACTAGAGGATAGAAAGAAACGAGTGAGCAGTCTGAATGATGAACGAGAAGATAGATATGAATAAGCAGACAGTGAAAGAGAGAGTGTGACAGAGATAGATTGACATGTGAGCAGTGAGTGAAGGGATTACGAAAGATGGGAGATGGGGGATGATGGAGAAGGTGACATAGAGAGTGGAGGGGTGGGGGAGTGATTTTTCACTCGCCTCAGAGCGAGAGCAACATCAGCAGCAGCAGCAGCAGCATCAGCAGCGGTGATTGACATGGGAAGAGCCACAAGGGCCATACAGGGCTGGACTGGGGGAGAAATAGGGCCCGGCACTTTTGGCTTAAAGGGGCCCCTCATAATTAGCAGCGCAAAACTGACTCACCGGTGGACCTCAAACCTTTGTGGGCCCCTATTTTCGGAAATGTTTTAAAAGAATATATATTTTTACATTTCTGAAAATAGGGGCCCACCAGGGTGCGGGGCCCACCGGGATATGCCCGCTAAGCCAGATGGCCAGTCCAGCCCTGGCAACATCAGCAGCAGCAGTGATTGACATGGGAAGAGCCAGAGGGCCATGGCTGGTTCACACACGTGACAGTCAGCCTTTTGAACATCGCTCTCTAAAGTTTAATTCCACACCCACCATCAGACTGCCTCCTCCCCGGCCTGCATATTACAAACAAAGCCACATAAATATAATTAAGATCTTCTTTTCTCATGTTGCATCATGTTGTGCCTCCCCAACTGCATTTAAAACTTCCTGGCAACCTCTTCCCCTTCCCACATTGAAACCCTGCTGCATTAAACAAAATCATGACAGATTGTGAGGCAGAAAAAGATGTGATCCTTTGGTGCCACTTGAGCTGAGTCTGTAGTTGATGAATGCTACTGCGGGTGCTGTGCAGGATAGAGCCAGCTATGGGTCATTAAGAAGCACATTATTACCAATTAGCAACTGCACTGCAGTGATGGCACTGGGTGCAAAAAGGAGGAGAAATGTAGTGAGACGTGGTGTGAAATATGATCCTTGTGAGCCTACAGCACATCAGTGAGAGCTGTTTACCATGGGAGACTATGAGGCCCACACGGGTTAAGGCCAAAAAGTTTCTTTCCTTTTTGGTTCTTGGCTTCACAATTCAAAAGAGTTGATCCATACTGGAGGAAGTCATATTTTTTTTTAACGTTGATTGTTCTTGTCCCCAATACACTTTAAAAACACCAGATGAATATTTTACTATATCTGTCAATCATACAGCTTTTGAAACTGTTGAATGACATTTCAAAGTAAAACTTAATTTACATTTTAATGCACTTTCAAATGCAGTATTCCCTGCTTTTTCAGTTCCTATACGTTAAGAGCTTTATAGTGGAGTGCTTTATTAGGGCCCAAGCACCAGAGATTTGCAGACATGCTACACTGTTATAGCGACACCAATAGGCCAAACAAAAGGATCGCCTACTGTATGTACACAGAATTTCAACCAAATATAGTTTAGACACAAGTGGTGCTTTAGGTTTAGGACAGACAAGCAGAGGCTACACGCTTGGTGGAGCTGACCAAAACTATGGCTATGTCTCAAATGACGCACTTTTGTCAGTGCACTGACAGACAGTGCACTGAGGTATTTAGTGCATAGTGTCGTGGAAAACTTTGAGCACTATGCACTGTGCCCTCGCTGGAAGTGACGGCTGAGCATGGCATTAGCTCGCAAAAATATGAGTTGGGTACTGTTTACAATGCACAGCGTTTGGTGCTTGTATTTCCATGTCCTTCACCCCAAAGGACAACAATCACACATACAATACTTTGGTTGGAATGAAAAGGTTGGTGTCCCGTCAATATTAATTACAGAATTAGGAGACTGTTGACCAAACTCTTCTACTGCACTGAATGCCACATTTCCTCTGTCATTGTCAACATGGCCACCGTTTAGTGCGTGCAGTGTCCATAGGGTGACCAGCTGTCCGGACTTCGGCCGGACAACCCCGCCCCTTAACTTTCTAACCTCGCGCCGTACCCATTGCTTCGACTTGCCGCCTCCCCGCCTCCGTGGAGAAAACAGTGAAGTCGGCATTCTAAACTGTAGGCAGAAATCAGGGAACAGCGCTGCCATCTTACCTCAGACTAACTCAGCTGCCAACAACAGTTTTACTTGTAAAACAAGATTTTTTTGGGAAGGATTTTCGCATTTCTTTACCTCACTCCGATAAAGGAGTCATCAGTAGGCTACCACTAACTTAATGTTGCATCAGAGACGGCAGGTTACGATAGACAAATCCTTCCGTTGTTGTCTGTAGGGATATATTATTTCATAAATATTTTTTCATGTATTTTGGGTAGTCATGCATGCGTAGGCCTATAGTAGCCAACAATTAATTTGATTTACTTTACTCAAAGTTGGTCAGGAGTGTGTTTATCAGCTGTGTTTTCAGGGATGCAACCCGCTTCTGTCAACCTTTTTTTTCATGCAGACGCTGGATATCAACAACGTGAGCTCAAAATACAGACAAAGCGCCCGTACAGAAAGACACTTTGTTTGACCTGTTTGTAAAGTTGTGAGAACCCTCGTTGTAAATGCATTTAGCGGACAAACTTAGTTGCACTATGCGTTGCCACCAGTGAAGGAAAAAATAGGAAGTAGACAATAATATAGTCACCTTATTTAACTTTCATACAGTCAGTTAATGCACTTCATGGACCGCAATTAACACTAGGCCTAATTGCACGGAGATTTCCTCGACATAACGCGGCAGCAATACAGTTAATTCGCTGTGCGACGTCTGGTGTTAAATCTGGAGTAACATGGCGGCCGCAGATATTGGAAACTCGACCGACTGTCAAGGTCTAGCTTGCGTCAATGACGTTGCCTCGCATCTCGAGGTCATAAGCAAAAGGCTAGGAGGAAAGGAAAGACAGAGAGAGGGACACACGGACGTCGTGAACAGGTCGTAAAAACGGACCGATGGCCACCCTAAATGTCCATCATTCAAGCACTGCATTTTTCCGCCATTGTTAGGGGATCATCCTGGTACTTTCAGTGCACTGGCTCAAGTGAAATTTTCTGAGCGCCCTAGGCACTGAAAAACGGAGTCATCCCTATGTTCCCCAGGTCCTTAGTTCTACCGGGGAACATAGGACCCTTTTTTCAAAAAAGGGTTCTATGTTCCCCACTGCTTCAAAGTAGACTGCTGCCACATGGCAAAGTGCAGGTTGCTGTTGCAACTGTGGCAGGTTAGGTTTAGTGATAGTTTTGGTCAGGGCACAAATGTACAACTCAGAAACACTGCATTTCTGACAGGTTAGGTTTAGGGATGGTTTTGGGAAGGGCACAATTTGAAAACATGGAAACATACAATGCAGGGAACATAGAACCCTTTTTTTAGAAAAAAAAGACAGGGGAACATAGGACCTGGGTAACATAGGTACGCTCCTCTGAAAAACAGTGCCCGAAGTGCACAAGTGCGGCATTTGAGACACAGCCTATATCTCACAGGCTGAGTCCTCCGAGTCACAGCACAGAAAAAACCCTCTTCACCCCAAAGTGCAAAGTGTATTTTGTTTATGGCCCAAACTTTCTCATGGACCGTCTCAGAGCCTTTGCATGCTGTTCAATTTGTTGTGCTTTTTCTTACCCTGCGCCTTGCAAATCAAAAGTGACCAAGTGAAGTGAATGAAGTAAAGCGTATACTACTTATACAGGATTCTGAGCCACTGAAAAAGATCCTTGAATGATTTGTGCGACAATAATAAAATCAACACAGTGGGAGTCAGTGACATTTAGAGAGTTAGACAAAGTGAAAAGTTCTGGCAGAACTGGGGAGAAAAAACATTAAGGTAGATGCAGCATTTGAAATAGTGAAAATGAAAGTCCTATCATCTTTTGGAAGTTATATTTATGTTTTACAGGAGTCACACTAAAACTGAATGATAGCTGCTTTTTAGGTTAAACTAAGAGAGTTTTACTATGAAGCTGGCGAGAACTGTGTCCCACAGTTTTAATGCATTACAATATGGAATTCCTAACCATGTATTGTATTGAATATGGGTCTTGTCCTTGAACGTTACACTCCACACTTCTATGAGTGAGGGAAAGGTGCAAAGATTGCTTGAATATGGTAGCCTACCACTGTATTGGGCCATCAAAATAAAGTGGCCCCTTCTAAAGTTCCAAAGTTCTGAGAAGAATTCAACCATAGGGGGCAGCAGACAGAGTAGGCTGCTATCTGAAAACCTGAAAATCTGAAGACACTGACGAAGGCAACAGCCGAAACGTTTGTCTACACTTTTGCTGCTATGTAAGAAGAAAAGAAGAACCCGAGTGCGATCCACTTTTTCACCTTCCATGCTATCTGAAAACTAACATGGAAATGAAACTGCAGCAAATCAAAAGGCTATCGCCAGCTCTTACCAGATGTGTGTCAGGAATACCTTGTGCAAAACAAAAGTATACCATACCACTCTGGTATGAAATTTGAGAAGTGGGCAATCTTTAAAGTCCGCTTTATGGTGAAAAGTTCTGTGAAAGGATTACCGAAAAGTGTCTAATTAGATGGATTTTGTTCAGTGGGAATAATATAAATCCCTCTGAATCCAAAGGGCACTATCACTGTTTTTCCTTCTACCTTTTTCCTGCTCCACCGAGACTGTGATGCAAAGAGTAAATACAAAATAGCAAGGCAAAGCCCTGTGAAATGATTGTTGTTGTGGTTGTTTATGTCGCTCCATGTAAGCATGTGGGACAGGTCATGTTCCAGTGGAATGTTGAGGGGATTAAAGAGAAAAATGTTTGTTGTAGAACTACTGTTGAGGGCACAGGTTGTAGCCTTAAGAAAATGTTGAGTGTGAACATCATGTGACATGTTAGATGCGTCAACAGAAATTACTGTTAAAAAAGTAATGTAAATACGAAGGATATTCAAGATAATGATACAAAATACAAGGTGAGAAATGCGCTTAGTATTCCTCAGTTGTATGTTTTGATTTCCATTGCAAATGTGTGCAACAGTAGGTTACCTGTACATCTTACATTAAAGTCTATAATATATCATAGAGAGAAGTAATGGCAGCTAGCAATTCGCATACGGATTGTAATTAGCTATTAAATGCAGCATGAGAGAGAACATATTAAGATTAGCCTTTGTTGGAAACGGACAAAGATGCCTGGAGAAATCATTCATTTCTTTCTTCATCCTGAACTAATATGGAATAATGGAAAATTTGTGCTTCTCAAATGTGTCCATAAAACTAGTGGATTTAAGGAAATTAGTTTCAGGCACAAAGTCAACCCTGTCAACTCTGGTTAAACAAAGTATGAAATTGCCCCATAAATATAAATGGAACTGCAAAAATAATGATTTCTGCCCTCCTGCCCTATGGTCAGAGAGAAAGAGAGAGGGGGAGTGAGAAGAGGACAGGGTATTTAGGAAATGGTATTTGAAAACATTCCTCAGTGTGATTGTATCTGGATTCCAGCTAGTATGATTTTCAACTTAAATCCAAGGTCATTCCAAATCTGATTGCACATAGCTGTCCTTTGGTTGCTTTTACGGATAACATGCTTGCTAATGGGAGCAAATGCGAAAGAATAAACAGCAATGCACAAGCCCTCCATGTGGAAAGGGTTATTGTGCAAAAAGCACAATCTATCAAACTTCCTCCATTAATAGGGAAGATTAGAATGTAATAGACCAACAGAGAAGAGCACGTGAACAAGTATTTATTTGGTGTTTGGTATCTGCTGCTAGAAAGACTGTTTCAAGTCATTGGCTGCAGCCATATACCCACTAAAACAGAGAGGACTGATACAGTTGAGGACATTTATTTGATGGAAAAGATCACTTTTGCTTGTAGATTGCGAACGGGGAGCTGTGGGAAGGACACAAAATGACGCTTCTTGTTAGATCCATCCATGGACTGCTATATAAATGCAGTCCATTTACCATTTACCATAACTACATTCTGTCAAGCTGGTGGCATACCAAGAAAAAATCAGCTTAATTTCAGGAACACTGCCCCTGTACTTCAAACTTATAAAGGTCTCCTAAAGGTCTCTCTTATCATTTGCAATTAAGTCGACTCTACACTCTTCTCTGTGCACTGATGCACTAGGGAAAGACTTAAAATAATCAACGCTTAATTTCCCTGAGCAAAGTGTCCTTTCCCATTGACCTTTAGTATGTGCAGTATATTAATGTCCAGTTGGTTTAAGTTGCGCGCGCACACACACACACACACACACACACACACACACACACACACACACACACACACACACACACACACACACACACACACACACACACACACACACACACACACACACACACACACACACACACACACAGACAGACACACACAGACACACACACACACAGACATATTCGTGTTGAGATACTGCCGACCCCTTAAATCCACTTGTCACATGCATGGCTTAGGCTTACTTCATGGACCCAGAGGTGCCTGATGCAGGAACATTTATGTTGGTTAATTAGGAGCCACAAAGACATTTAACATGATGTTCATCATATGAAAAGGTGTGATTACTTGGCTGCTTGGCTGAATAATTGCTCAGTATGGATTCAGTGGGCAGAAGAAGGAGCATAATGAACACTGAGACCCTTAATGCATGCTGGGTAGTGGTTACACCATGAGAAATGTTAACACAGAGGCCTTTAATGCATGCTGAGTAGTGGTCACACCATGACAAATGAGGCCACAGAGACCCTTAATGCATGCTGAGTAGGGGTCACACCATGAGAAATGTGACCCAGTGTGTGTCAGAGATACCAAACAGATCCGACCCACTCCTCCATGATTGCAGTTCTGCACGTGTGAATGGCAAATGGGTGCAATTTGGAGGTGTGGCCGGGACTCAGTCGGAGCAAGGATGTTCCCCCATCCCTTAAAACCATCCTGATATAGCACCATGGTAACCCGAGTCGACACCAAGCGTGCCTGTAGGTTATCAACCAGACCACGCATCCACAATCAGAGATACACAGACAGAGAAAGAAAGAAAGAAAGAAAGAAAGAAAGAAAGAAAGAAAGAAAGAAAGAAAGAAAGAAAGAAAGAAAGAGGGAGAGGGAGCGAGAAACTGAGCAAAGCATAAAGAGAGAGAGAGAGAGAGAGAGAGAGAAAGTGGCTCATCTCATTCCAAACTCATGCATCAGGGCATCCAACCATTGTGTTCCTAATCTAGTCATGTTATTAGTGTTTTATGGGGCTATTTCTCTCAATCTGGCCGGCTCAAATTGGGCATTTTCTCTTCAATCTTTCTTTATAAGTGCATATACTAGTATTGCTACTTATACCTCTTCTATCTGTGGAGGGCAACAGGGAAAACTGGAAAGAAGGATAAATGTTTATGATCAATATGGCTGTGTGTGTGTGTGTGTGTGCACGCGCATGTGTGTGTGCGTGTTTGTGTGTGTGCTTGTTTTCGATTCTACTTGAATGTGTGTGTGTGTGTGTGTGTGTGTGTAGTGTACTTGTTTTCGATTCTACTTGAATGTGTGTGTGTGTGTGTGTGTGTGTGTGTGTGTGTGTGTGTGTGTGTGTGTGTGTGTGTGTGTGTGTGTGTGTGTGTGTGTGTGTGTGTGTGTGTGTGTGTGTGTGTGTGTGTGTGTGGAGAAAGAGATACCAATGAGATGTGCCCTCACAGAGGCATTAGAATTGACCTTCGACCTTTTACGTTTGTGATTTGCTGCTGTGCTGAAATAATAGTAAATAATAAATAAATAATAACAAGAACTCAAACATACTGCAGAAGGCTAAAAAATATGCTGCTGCGGTCTCTCTCTCTCTCTCTATCTCTCCCTCTCTCTCTCTCTCTCTCTCTCTCTCTCTCTCTCTCTCTCTCTCTCTCTCTTTCCTCTGTGGAGATACAACACACACACACACACACACACACACACACACACACACACACACACACACACACACACACACACACACACACACACACACACACACACACACACACACACACACACACACACACCGGTACAGAGAAGCTGTCATGCATTTTGTGTGAGGGATAGATGAATGTGTGTGTTTTGACACAAAGTCATTTGAAAGGGCCCCCTACCCAAGATATACAATGTAATGGACACCCACTTCTGGGCCCTCTATCTCCCTGGGCCCAGGACAACATATCCCCCACCCCTGTCGGCGGGCCCACAGCCATAGCTAAACAACAGCAGCAGCCATGGAAATGAATATCATTATTCACATGGCAGTACACAGCTCCCATTTATTTCCATTAGCAGAAATATGTACTTATCATATTTCAAAGTCAAATTCAATCAGCCGGGACAGCAGCACGGAATGAACGTGCCTCTTGGAGCGTAGAGGTCTCAGCACAGGCACGTGGAAATGGCACGTTGGCCTGAAACAAATTGCACTAAAGCGTGACCCAGATGATGATGATGAAGCCGTCCGTGCTGGAACCTTAGTAAGTGGACCCAACATGTGTGATCAGCGTGGAATACTGAATGACCCACACACACACACACTGCTGGAAATTGAGACAATGCTTTGTGACAAGCTGCGTGGGTGGGAATGAGATAGGACCTATACAGTAATGCATCTGGAATGCTTGGATTCATTTAAATATTACAGTTGGTTACATACTATTGAGGTAAAGAAATAACACAAAACAGGAATAAAATGAAATTCATATGGATTTTAGCTCAACAGTTGTATTATACTTCATACACATTTTGGAAATAGCACGTGTGTTTATTGAAGTATTGTTCAGAATGTTACTTTTCGTCCTCGGTGTGCTCTTTGTACACGTTCCAATTTTATTTCTGATAGACATTGAAATGAAAACATTGACATTTCTCCTTAGAATGCGCAAACTAAAGAAGGCAAGTGCTACACCCTCCATCACTCCATCATGACAACATTCTACAGAGGAACCATAGAGAGCGTCGTGTCCAGCTGCATCACAGTGTGGGGAGGAAGCTGCACAGAGAAAAACAGGAAGACACTCCAGCGTGTTGTGAACACAGCGAAGAAGATCATTGGAGTACCACTCCCCTCCCTGCAGGACATTTACACCGCACGCCTCACCCGGAAAGCACTGATGATCATCAAAGACACAAGCCACCCTGCACACAAACTGTTCAGCCTCCTGCCCTCTGGAAAGAGGTACAGGCGCCTCCGTTCCCGTACCACCAGGCTTGCAAGCAGCACGATGCATCAAGCAATCAAGATACTGAACACTCAACCCACTCTCCCTCCACTGTCAGCCTCTAGCCAGCCAGGCCACTGACAACCCCCCCCCCCCCCCCGCCCCCACCCCCCCCCCTCATCCCCACCACCATATCTGCGACTGAACATTCCACCTGCACTACTACATCTGTGACTGAACTTTCAACCTGCACTAAACAAAACATGCACACGCACACACACACACACACACACACACACACACACACACACACACACAGACGCACACCACACTTTCTACCTGCACTAAACACACACACACACACACACACACACACACACACACACACACACACACACACACACACACACACACACACACACACACACACACACACACACACACACACACACACACACACACACTGCTGCTGGTGTACTTGATAGACCTATTTTAATATTTATTTTTCTTCAAAGGCTACTATTACTATGTCAGAACGCTATAAAGGACTTTTAGAAAAAGCACAACAAAATACCTCCTCTTAATGTATGTTCTCTACAAGTCTTCTGTTGTCCAGTCTTGCACTTTAGATGTCTGTATGAGCACTGTCTATGTCCATACTGTCTTATGTCCATGTATGAGTACTGTCTATGTCTATACTGTCTATGTCCTTACCTATGGGAAAGCAAGAAACGTAATTTCAAATTCTTTGTATGACCAGTGCATGTAAAGTAATTGACAATAAAACTAACTTGACTTGACTTGACCTTGACTAGAATATTGCTTTTTCAGTGCAGACTTTGGACATCTTCACTCTCATCCTGTTGGTCATTCATTAGCCTCCCGAATAGAGAGAACTGAGGGCTAATTAACAGTAACTCATCCAGTAGCTGCAGCTTAACCAGCAGAATGAGACAAGACTTCCAGCGGTGTGACTAATCTCTGTGTTGCTTGCGTTTGGTGAACAGTGAAGATTGGCACCATCAGCAGAAGCTTGTTTGTACAAGATGCACTGTCAGGTGGCAGGGGAGAGTGGAGAGGTCAATAGAGTACAGATGTCACGAGAGGAATGTGGAGAAATTAGCGGAGAGGAGAGGAGAGGAGTGGAGAGGAGAAGAGAGGAGAGGGGACAGAGGAGAGTGGAGAGGTCAACAGAGTGCAGATGACACTAGAGGAATGGTGAGAGGAGAGATGTGCAGAGAGGAGATGAGAACAGAAGAGAGGTGAGCAGAGGAGGGCAAAGAGCAGAGGAGAGGAGAGGAGAGGAGAGGAGAGATAAGCAGAGGAGGGCAAAGAGGAGAGGGGAGGAGCGGAGAGGAGAGGAGAGGAGAGGAGAGGAGAGGAGAGGAGAGGAGAGGAGAGCAGAGGAGGGAAAAGGGGAGATAAATTGAGAGCCCAGCCCATCCTAGCCAGGCCCTCCTTGGGAACCTTTGTGGAGGGGCCAGAGGTGCGTGTCTGATCGCTGGTTCCCGCACAGCTATTTATCATCCAGGAACCCTTATCAGTGCTGTCTTTAAAAAACAAGATGTCATCATGGACAGCTTAATCTGGTGTTCAGTTGTGGTACTCTAATGGTTGTCATACATCTGCGTTTCACTGCTCAAGAGTTGGGGAGAAAGGTGGTTTGTGTGTGTGCCTGTAATGGAGAACAGCATTATGCTCTGAGGTGAGAGAAGCATGACTTCTATAGAGAGAAGCGGGTATGGTCGGGTGGGGTGGGAGATGAGGTGCAAGGTGGGAAAGTAAAGAAGATAAGAGATAAGAAAGTAGAGAATGGCAAGGGAGATATAAAGGGATAGAGGCAGGAGACAACAACAAGCTATGGAAAAATACAGACATTTTTAACAGGTAGAACAAAGGATTGAAAGAAGCAAGGTAAGGAAGCAATACAGTTTACTCTTTTTTGTAACCTTGACGGATTTTGTGGAACTCTTCACACAAATGCACAAAACCAAATTAGATTAAAAAAAATAGCACATAAACGGCTTTACAAAAAAATCCAAATGACTAACACACTCCTAGACTCCTCATCTCCTCAAAATGACATACATTTTGAAAAGAGAAACCAATAGACAAAGTAAGCTTTTATTTTTTACTGACAGTGTCTAATTGCTGCTGTGGCTGAGGGGCTTTTGACACCAGAAGGGCCACTGTTGGCGGGACGGAAGCGATTTTTACCACCGGCGGGCAGTTTCGGCGTGGGAGACGGCTCAGTGGGAAATCCAACTTGAGCGTAGTTTTGACAGCGGCGGCCGGCAGTTTCCCATTGAAATGAATGGCAAAGTGGGAGTGATTTTGAACAGGACTGGGCACGCCCGCCGACACGGTCAGTGTGAAAGGCCGAGTAGAACACACTGGCCTAGACTTGGAAGAATGACTGCTATCTTGTCGCTGCCGCCACACCACACTCTGATGTGAAACTGGCCTGATGGGTGTGTTAATGTTTTGGTACAAATCAGTATGACACAAGAACCATACTAGAACTGAAACAATAACTAATCAACAGACTTTACAGTGGTGGAGGGAAGGGAAGAGAAATGAAGACATTATGCACTATCAGGGTTGGCAATCAATAGCATGTCAGTCGCTCGCAACAGCAGAGGCATCAGAGTTTAGTTTGAAAATACCAATACTTAATCGCTGGCAGTGGAAATTCATCTACTGCAAAACGACCTCCAGCTCACCTTCAGAAATTGCATACAGCACATCAATAAAAACCGCCTGGCCCTCAGGGTTCCTTCCTTCTTCTAGGATTAGGAATTCAGTTGGGGTTATACGAGGTCATCTGACGTCCAGGAATGCTCCATAAATCTGTGTTGTTGTTGCCTCTCGGGTTCCTTTTTATGGTATAAGTGCCAAATATTGCAAATGTATGTAAATGTACTTTCAGTGCTTTGGGCCCATTACCTGTGCAATGATTTTTAGAGTATCCTCAATAAGACAAGGTTAACGAAATACAGTATGACAAACAATGACCTACAGGCTAATGCTAACTTTTTTGTTATTACTAAATTAAATGTGCACACTTTTCAAACTTTTAGATAGCAAACCTTTGTGTTGCAGTGACAGAAATGAAAAACTATTCCACTGTCTCAATTAAGCTTCTGCATGCATGGAATTATCTGTTTGTCTTTACCTCAGGCTTTTGAAAACACACCTCTCTGCAAGGGCTTAACAGAAATATTCGTGGTCTGGGGTTTTATTTTTGAAAAGTGTGAAAAAGGGCCGCTGCTCTTAAAGGGCAACTCCTGCCAATTTCAATGTGCTGTTGTATGGCTCACGCTACCCTTGACTTGTCAGTACCCGGTGACGCCGCATTTTTTGGCTCAGCCCTTTCTGAGATATGAGCTATTCTAATGGGGGCAACTTTTGTTTACATTTCAAAAAATCATTTTTATTCATTCTCAAAAACATCCAAAAGGTTATGCAACATCAGCAGACAACTAGCAAACAGCGATACCTTTTAGGAAAATATTTGGAGTAGGCCTATGCTCCTTTTTTAAAAAATGTAAACAAAAGTTGCCCCCATTAGAATAGCTCATATCTCGGAAAGGGCTGGACCAAAAACTGCGGCGTCACCGGGTACTTACAAGTCAAGGGTAGCGTGAGCAATACAACAGCACATTGAAATTGGCAGGAGTTGCCCTTTAATGCATTATAGTCATTATAGTGAGAGTAAGTGCCAGCCCAGGGCTCAGTCCCAGAAAGCCTTGGCCCACATTTAACCCGTCTTAAGGTTCAGGTGTTTCATATTGACCACGTCCATGTCCATGTACAATGTCCACCTCCTGTTAAGCCAAGCCAGTGGACATGCAGGTGGTAACTGACTCAGCCCGAGCCAGTGATGAGATGCACATGCCAACGATAATAAAAGCCAATGATAATAAAAAAAAATCCTGCCATGCATTCCCCCTGCCTATGAACTTCTTTCCAAAGAGCTGGATTCTCCGATTAACTGATCTATCTGGCTGAGGAGCTTAGGTGATTATAATCAGCTCCAATTAACACTTGGAACATACAGTACATGTGGCAGCACTGTTTTTTTAACAGTAGATGGCCAAACGAAATATGGTTTTATTTTCACATATTTGGAATTAGCTTAGAGCCAGGTGCTCAGAGTGTGGAATGGAGAGAGAGAGAGGCTTTGGCTATGTCTCAAATGACGCACTTTTGTCAGTGCACTAACAGTCAGTGCACAGTGTACACAGTGCACTGAGGTCTTTAGTGCATAGTGTCGTGGAAAAATTTGAGCACTATGCACTGTGCCCTTGCTGGAAGTGACGGCTGAGCATGGCATTAGCTCGCCAAAATATGAGTTGGCTACTGTTTACAATGCACAGCGTCTGGTGCTTGTATTTCCATGTCCTTCACCCCAAAGGACAACAATCACACATACAATACTTTGGTTTGTATGAAGAGGTTGGTGTCCCGTCAACATTAATTACAGAATTAGGAGACTGTTGACCAAACTCTTCTACTGAACTGACTGCCACATTTCCTCCGTGTCATAGTCAACATGGCCGCCGTTTAGTGCGTGCAGTGTCCATGGCTGTGTCTCAAATGCCGCACTTGTGCACTTCGTGCACTGTTTTTCAGTGCCTAGGGCGCTCACGCTGAAAATTTCAGTTGAGCCAGTGCACTGAAAGTGCCAGGATGATCCACTAACAATGGCGGAAAAATGCAGTGCTTGAATGATAGACACTGCACGCACTAAACGGTGGCCATGTTGACAATGACAGGGAGGAAATGTGACATTCAGTTCAGTAGAAGAGTTTGGTCAACAGTCTCCTAATTCTGTAAGTAATGTTGATGGGACACCAACCTTTTCATGTCAACCAAAGCATTGTATGTGTGATTGTTGTCCTTTGGGGTGAAGGACATGGAAATACAAGCACCAGACGCTGTGCATTGTAAACAGTAGCCAACTCATATTTTGGCGAGCTAATGCCATGCTCAGCCGTCACTTCCAGCGAGGGCACAGTGCATAGTGCTCAAATTTCTCCACGACACTATGCACTAAAGACCACAGTGCACTGTCTGCACTGTGCACTGACTGTCAGTGCACTGCCACAAGTGTGTGATTTGAGACATAGCCCATCATTCAAGCACTGCATTTTTCCGCCATTGTTGGGATCATCCTGGCACTTTCAGTGCACTGGCCCAACTGAAATTTTCAGCGGGAGCGCCCTAGGCACTGAAAAACAGTGCACGAAGTGCACAAGTGCGGCATTGAAGACGCCTACGTGTCAAACTCGGCCAAAGTACAAGCTTCAGGAAGTTGACTCCCCTGCCTTGTTTCTCCCATTCCTTTAACATGTGTCTTTACAGAGTGTAGCTCACCTCATGTCCTCAGTGGTTATATGATGAGCAGTTTCATCACCTGGCAGGGTCAAATATCTGGCAGGAATTTGTAAACTGGAGGATTGGCACCTCTGGTCAGGGTTAACTTTAGGGACTGTGTTGCTGGTTCACCAATATCACTTATCAATGACCTTACAAAGACTGCAATCTTCCCATAAGAGAGTGTCATGGTGTTATAGAATTGCGTTTTTAGCACAAGAGATTTTACAATGCTGTTGAATCCAATCCTATCTTGCCAAGAAACATTTGAGGTTAGGTGCAAGTTTCACCCGAGAAGTGTACCAAAAGAAACGTATATGAAAAATAAAAGGAAAGGTCCCTATCTCCTGAACCCACAATGCACTTGGAGACGCACAGCTGGCTTCTCTTTCATCTGCAGGATATCACAGGATATCCTCAAAGGTCTGAGTTTTAAGGCCCACTGTGTCACTGTCACCTGGGGTCTGGTGTGTTTTTCTGTCTCTCCAAAGTCTACATGTCCCCCTCTGTAAGTCTCCATTGCTTGAAGCACTTCCTTTCAGCTGAGATGACAGGGGGTGTTCAGCTCTTCTCTTCTCTCTTCTCTTCTCTTCTTTTTGGAATACATTATAATATAAAGGAGAGAAAGAGTAGGGAACACAGTGTTACTGTGAGGGATGTCAAACCTGAGTGATTGTTGTTGCTCTGTTTGCTTTGTGTGCGCCTCCAAACACCCTGAAGAAAAAAGAAGTGATTGGGTATGCTTGGATTGCTCCTCACACAATGAGACGAGGAGGGTGCTAGACATCAGAGCTCTGGGATGAGAGAACTCCCTCTTTCTCTCACCCTCCATACCTCTCTTTCTCTCTCTTCACTAATTTGTGATTCATCTCAGGAATACAGTACAAGCACAAGATCCTGCACCATGGACAGCGACACTGCACACTGCGCCAGCATTGATCTGTCTGTCTGTCATTCTCTCTCTTTCTCTCTCTCTCTCTCTCTCTCTCTCTCTCTCTCTCTCTCTCTCTCTCTCTCTCTCTCTCACCTCTGTGCATGCACGCGCGCGCGCGCACACACGCACGCACGCACGCACGCGCACACACACACACACACAC